>NW_028162908.1:0-99494 GCF_964263955.1 Coregonus lavaretus | reverse complement strand
TGTGTTCCAGTGGACTTTGGTGTGAGTGCCCAGTTGGACCGCACGGTGGGGAGGAGGAACACGTTTATAGGGACACCATATTGGATGGCTCCTGAAGTCATCGCCTGCGACGAAAACCCTGAGGCCACCTACGACTTCAAGGTACCACAGTAGGCTGTGTGTATGTAAGTGTATTTTCCCTGGTCATCTCCTCAATCCCTCTTAACTCGTGTGTCTCTCTCTCTCTCTCTCTCTCTCTCTCTGTCTCTCTCTGTCTCTCTCTGTCTCTGTCTCTCTATCTCTCTATCTCTGTCTCTCTGTCTCTCTGTCTCTCTGTCTCTCTCTCTCTCTCTCTCTCTCTGTCTCTCTCTGTCTCTCTCTGTCTCTCTCTGTCTCTGTCTCTCTGTCTCTCTCTCTCTCTGTCTCTCTCTCTCTGTCTCTCTCTCTGTCTCTCTGTCTCTGTCTCTCTGTCTCTCTGTCTCTCTCTCTCTCTCTCTGTCTCAGAGTGACCTGTGGTCTCTGGGTATTACGGCTATAGAGATGGCAGAAGGGGCACCGCGTAAGTACCAGCGCCTACCACAACACATCGTAGGCTGGCACAACCGTGAATACCGTGTTATAAGTACCAGCGCCTAACACAACGTAGGCTGGCACAACAGTGAATAATGTGGCATTAGACACTATCAGACGTTGTGTGCGTTGGTTGGCAGTATCGTGGTTTGTTAACCCTTTAACTCTGGTGTTAACCCTTTCTCTTCCTCTCTGCAGCACTGTGTGACATGCACCCAATGAGAGCTCTCTTCCTCATCCCCAGAAACCCCGCCCCCAGACTCAAGTCCAAGAAGTGGTAAGTTATCACACGCATGCACACACACACACACATACACACACACACACACACATACACACATACACACACACACACACACACACACACACACACACACACACACACACATACTCACTGTGTTGGCTCTATGTGTGTTCAGGTCTAAGAAGTTCCAGTCGTTCATAGAGAGTTGCTTGGTGAAGAGTCATGGTCAGAGACCCAGCACAGAACAACTTTTGAAGCACCCGTTCATCAGAGAGCTGCCCAACGAACGACAGGTCCGCATCCAACTGAAGGACCACATCGACAGAACCAAGAAGAAACGTGGAGAGAGGGGTGAGACTGACCGCAACAGACACACACAAGCACATCCGTGCACACAAACACACACACACACACACACACATCTGCATCCAGCTGAAGAAAAGTCTGCCAAAAGAAAACAATAGAGGGTTCAGATCCAACTGGTTGATGTGAGTGTAACTGGTTGATGTGTGTGTGTTTGTAACTAGTTGATGTGTGTGTGTTTGTAACTGGTTGATGTGTGTTTGTAACTGGTTGATGTGTGTGTTTGTACAGTGCAGTCGGAAAGTATTCAGACCCCTTGACTTTTTCCACATTTTGTTACGTTACAGCCTTATTCTAAAATTGATTAAATTGTTTTTTTCCCTCATCAATATACACACAATAACCCATAATGACAAAGCAAAAACAGGTTTTTAGATTTTTTTGCAAATGTATTAAACATAAAAAACTGATTTTACATAAGTATTCAGACCTTTTACTCAGTACTTTGTTGAAGCACCTTTGGCAGCGATTACAGCCTCGAGTCTTCTTGGGTATGACGCTACAAGCTTGGCACACCTGTATTTGGGCAGTTTCTCCCATTCTTCTCTGCAGATCCTCTCAAGCTCTGTCAGGTTGGATGGGGAGTGTCGCTGCACAGCTATTTTCAGGTCTCTCCAGAGATGTTCGATCAGGTTCAAGAACGGGCTCTGGCTGGGCCACTCAAGGACATTCAGAGACTTGTCCCGAAGCCACTCCTGCGTTGTCTTGGCTGTGTGCTTAGGGTCATTGTCCTGTTGGAAGGTGAACCTTCACCCCAGTCTGAGGTCCTGAGCACTCTAGAGCAGGTTTTTATCAAGGATCGCTCTGTACTTTGCTTCGTTCATCTTTCCCTCGATCCTGACTAGTCTCCCTGTCGCTGAAAAACATCCCCACAGCATGATGCTGCCACCACCATGCTTCATCGTAGGGATGGTGGCAGGTTTCCTCCAGACGTGACACTTGGCATTCAGGCCAGTGTCAGCAGGCCAGAGTTCAGTCTTGGTTTCATCAGACCAGAGAATCTTGTTTCTCATGGTCTGAGAGTCCTTTAGGCTCCTTTTGGCTAACTTCAAGCGGGCTGTCATGTGCCTTTTACTGATTGGAGTGCTGCAGAGATGGCTGTCCTTCTGGAAGGTTCTTCATCTCCACAGAGGAACTCTGGAGCTCTGCCAGAGTGATTATCAGGTTCTTGGTCACCTCCCTGACCAAGGCCCTTCTCCCCCGATTGCTTAGTTTGGCCGGGCGGCCAGCTCTAGGAAGAGTCTTGGTGGTTCCAAACTTCTTCAATTTAAGAATGATGGAGGCCCTGTGTTCTTGGGGACCTTCAATGCTGCAGAAATTATTTGGTACCCTTCCCCAGATCTGTTTCTCAACACAATCCTGTCTCGGAGCTCTACGGACAAATTGTTCAACCTCATGGCTTGGTTTTTGCTCTGACATGCACTGTCAACTGTGGGACCTTATATAGACAGGTGTGTGCCTTTCCAAATCATGTCCAATCAATTGAATTTACCACAGGTGGACAATCAAGTTGTAGAAACATCTCAAGGATGATCAATGGAAACAGGATGCACCTGAGCTCAATTTTGAGTCTCGTAGCAAAGGGTCTGAATACTTATGTAAATAAGGTATTTCTAAAAACCTGTTTTTGCTTTGTCATTATGGGCTATTGTGTGTAGATTGATGAGGGGGAAAAAATATTGAATCCGTTTTAAAATAAGGCTGTAACGTAACAATGTGGGGAAGGGGTCTGAATACTTTCAGAATGCACTGTAACTGGTTGATGTGTATTAGTGTAACTGGTTGTGTGTGTGTTTGTAACTGGTTGTGTGTGTGTGTGTGTGTGTGTGTTTGTAACTGGTTGATGTGTGTGTAACTGGTTGTGTGTGTGTTTGTAACTGGTTGATGTGTGTGTGTGTAACTGGTTGATGTGTGTAACTAGTTGATGTGTGTGTAACTGGTAGGTGTGTGTAACTGGTAGATGTGTGTAACTGGTAGATGTGTGTGTGCTGCAGATGAAACAGAGTATGAGTACAGTGGCAGTGAGGAAGAGGAGGAGGAACGGGACATGGGGGAGCCAAGGTAGGGTGTGTGTGCTTGTGCATACATGCACTGGTGTTTGCGTGTATATTTTCCTCCAAATGTGGGACAGAGATTTACACTCATAAACCCTCCCTCTCCTATCTCTCCTCTGATTGGTCCTTGTCCAGCTCCATCATCAACGTCCCTGGGGAGTCGACGTTAAGGCGGGACTTCCTGCGGCTGCAGCTGGCCAATAAGGAGCGTTCTGAGGCTCTGCGGAGGCAGCAGTTGGAGCAACAGCAGAATGAGGAACACAAACGCCTCCTGTTGGCAGAACGACAGAAACGCATAGAGGAGCAGAAAGAACAGAGGAGGAGACTGGAGGAGGTAGAGCGCATGGTCTTGACCTCATCATGCCCACCTGAACACAACTGTTCTGCATCAGATAGTTTCTGTTCACATTGCATTTTCCAGCACGGCTCGGCTCCATTACATGTCTGGTGCCAGCTATGACCCTCTCGCTCGCTCGCTCGCTCGTTCTCTTTCTATCTCTCTCAATCTCCATCTCTCTCTCTCTTTCTCCAACAGCAACAGCGTAGGGAGCGCGAGATGAGGAAGCAACAGGAGAGAGAACAGAGGAGACACTATGAAGAGATGGAACAACTACGGAGAGATGAGGAGAGGAGGCATGCAGAGAGAGAACAGGTACACACACAGGTAACTCTCAGGTGCGCACACACCCTCACACTCTCACTCTCTCACTCTCTCACACACCCACACACCTCACACACACACACACACACACATTGACCAGGAATCACCCCAGTCTGCCACAGCTCTGTTGTTGCAGACCAGACAGACTGACATTTAGGTTTTATGTCTCAGGGCAGGTATAGTTAGGGTCTGGGTCTAGGGTCGGGATGACTCTGCTTTGTTAATGCTTCTCTTTCACTCTGATGTTTAACACTCAGTCTCTAATAAAACGTGTTTTTCTCTCTTACACACTTGATTCAATACTAAGTACCTTGGGGTGGTTCTATACTGAAGCATCAAGTCTCTTTTCTTGGTAATACCTTGTTCTTTTTCTTTTTTCAACTGAATCTGTTTCACTGCGCTCTCTCTCCTTCCTCCCTTATCCCTTCCTCTCTCCACCTCCTATCATGTCACTCCATCTCGCTTCTATTTTGGTTTTAATCCTTACTTTGGTTTCTTTCATTCTCAAAAAATCTTCTCCTTAATCTGTCCTTGTACTCTCTCTCTCACTCCCTCTCACCCCTTTCACCTCCATCACCCCCTTTCACCTCCATCACCCCCTTTCACCTCCATCGCCCCCTTTCACCTCCTCCATCGCCCCCTTTCACCTCCTCCATCGCCCCCTTTCACCTCCTCCATCGCCCCCTTTCTGTCTCCGTTGACTGCTCTGATGACTCACCTGGCTGCGCTGGGCTCTGATTGGCTGATCACCTGGCTGTCTGGCCTGTGATTGGGTAGGAGTATATCCGTAGGCAGCTGGAGGAGGAGCAAAGACAGCTGGAGATTCTACAGCAACAACTACTCCAGGAGCAGGCTCTACTGATGGTAACCTCTCACCCTTGACCTATCACCCCTGAGTGCTCAGCCTATCACCTATCACTGTGTAGGCTCCACAACAACCCCTCATCACTCTTGTTGCGCAAGCATATACACTATATATACAAAGGTATGTGGACACCCCTTCAAATTAGTGGATTCGGCTATTTCAGCCATACCCATTGCTGACAGGTGTATAAAATTGAGCACACCGCCATGCAATCTCAATAGACAAACATTTGCAGTAGAATGGCCTTACTGAAGAGCTCAGTGACTTTCAACATGGCACCGTCATAGGATGACACCTTTCCAACAAGTCAGTTCGTCAAATTTCTGCCCTGCTAGAGCTGCCCCGGTCAACTGTAAGTGCTGTTATTGTGAAGTAGAAACGTCTAGGAGCAACAACGGCTCAGCCGCGAAGTGGTAGGCCACACAAGCTCACAGAACGGGACCACTGAAGCACGTAGTGCGTAAAAATCATCTGTCCTCGGTTGCAACACTCACTACCGAGTTCCATTACTGCCACATAAATTGTTCGTCGGGAGGTTCATGAAATGGGTTTCCATGGCCGAGCAGTTGCACACAAGCCTAAGATCACCATGCATAGTACCAACTGTAAAGTTTGGTGGAAGAGGAATAATGGTCTAGGGCTGTTTTTCATGGTTCGGGCTAGGCCCCTTAGTTCCAGTTAAGGGAAATCTTAACGCTACAGCATACAATGACATTCTAGATGATTCTGTGCTTCTCAGCATGACAATGCCCCTGTGCACAAAGCGAGGTCCATACAGAAACGGTTTGTCGAGATCGGTGTGGAAGAACTTGACTGATCTGCACAGAGCCCTGACCTCAACAACATCGAACACTTTTGGGATGAATTGGAACGCCGACTGCAAGCCAGGCGTAATCGCCCAACATCTGTGCCCAACCTCACTAATGCTCTTGTGGCTGAATGGAAGCAAGTCCCCGCAGCAATGTTCCAACATCTAGTAGAAAGCCTTCCCAGAAGAGTGGAGGCTGTTATAGTAGCAAAGGGGGGGACCAACTCCATATTAATGCCCATGATTTTGGAATGAGATGTTTGACACGTCCACATACTATTGGCCATTTAGTGTACTTTGTGTTTGTGCATTTGTTCCTGTGTGAACCGTGTGTGTGTGTGTGTGTGTGTGTGTGTGTGTGTAACTACAGGAGTACAAGCGTAAGCAGATTGAGGAGCAGCGCCAGGCTGAGCGGCTCCAGAGACAGTTGCAGCAGGAGAGGGCCTACCTTGTGTCCTTACAGCAGCAGCAGCAGGAGCCACGGCCGCAAGACAACAAACAGCTGTACCACTACAAAGACACAGCCCCTAATAACGACAAACCTGCCTGGGCCAAGGAGGTACTGTACGCACACACACACACACGCACACACACACACACACACACACACGCACACAGCACTTATAGATGGGTTCAGTTTATTTGGTTACACACCAACAGTATATTATGTCTCCTACAATGATCTCTCTCGTCTCAGGATTTATGTTTTCTGGAGAGTGGGAGCCCTGTAGCATTGCTATGTCTGGATTATAAATCATATCAAAATGTCTCCAACACATACAGTGTCTCCATCATGGACAGCCCCTTTACTGTTTGCGTTTACTCTTAATGTTTTTTTCAGGTTCTTCCACGGTAATGTGTGTGTGTGTGTGTGTGTGTGTGTGTGTGTGCTTGATTTAGTAGACAGGTGTGTGTAAAGTGACAGTGTGTCCACATAGCTACAGTGCCTTGCAAAAGTATTCATCCCCCTTGGCGTTTTTCCTATTTTGTTGCATTACAAACTGTAATTTAAATGGATTTTTATTTGGATCTCATGTAATGAACATACACAAAATAGTCCAAATTGGTGAAGTGAAATGAAAAAAATAACTTGTTTAAGAAAATTCTAAAAAATAAATAACGGAAAGGTGGTGCGTGCATATGCATTCACCCCCTTTGCTATGAAGCCCCTAAATAAGATCTGGTGCAACCAATTACCTTCAGAAGTCACATAATTAGTTAAATAAATTCCACCTGTGTGCAATCTAAGTGTCACATGATCTGTCACATGAACACCTGTTCTGAAAGGCCCCAGAGTCTGCAACACCACTAAGCAAGGGACACCACCAAGCAAGTGGCACCATGAAGACCAAGGAGCTCTCCAAACAGGTCAGGGACAAAGTTGTGGAGAATTACAGATCAGGGTTGGGTTATAAAAAAATATTAGAAACTTTGAACATCCCACGGAGCACCATTTAAATCCATTATTTAAAAAAAATGGAAAGAATATGGCATCACAACAAACATGCCAAGAGAAGGCCGCCCACCAAAACTCACAGACCAGGCAAGGAGGACATTAATCAGAGGCAACAAAGAGACCAAAGATAACCCTGAAGGAGCTGTAAAGCTCCACAGCGGAGATAGGAGTATCTGTCAATAGGACCACTTTAAGCCGTACACTCCACAGAGCTGGGCTTTACGGAAGAGTGGCCAGAAAAAAGCCATTGCTTAAAGAAAAAAATAAGCAAACACGTTTGGTGTTCGCCAAAAGACTCCCCAAACATATGGAAGAAGGTACTCTGGTCAGATGAGACTAAAATTGAGCTTTTTGGCCATCAAGGAAAACGCTATGTCTGGCGCAAACCCAACACCTCTCATCACCCCGAGAACACCATCCCCACAGTGAAGGATGGTGGTGGCAGCGTCATGCTGTGGGGATGTCTTTCATCGGCAGGGACTGGGAAACTGGTCAGAATTGAAGGAATGATGGACGGCGCTAAATACAGGGAAATTCTTGAGGGAAACCTGTTTCAGTCTTCCAGAGATTTGAGACTAGGATGGAGGTTCACCTTACAGCAGGACAATGACCCAAAGCATACTGCTAAAACAACACTCGAGTGGTTTAAGGGGAAACATTTAAATGTCTTGGAATGGCCTAGTCAAAGCCCAGACCTCAATCCAATTGAGAATCTATGGTATGACTTAAAGATTTCTGTACACCATCGGAACCCATCCAACTTGAAGGAGCTGGAGCAGTTTTGCCTTGAAGAATGGGCAAAAGTCCCAGTGGCTAGATGTGCCAAGCTTATAGAAACATACCCCAAGAGACTTACAGCTGTAATTGCTGCAAAAGGTGGCTCTACAAAGTATTGACTTTGGGGGGGTGAATAGTTACGTTTTCAGTTTTTTTTGTCAAATTTCTTGTTTGTTTCACACTAAAAAAAATTTTGCATCTTCAAAGTGGTAGGCATGTTGTGTAAATCAAATGATACAAACCCCCAAAAAATGATTTTAATTCCAGGTTGTAAGCAACAAAATAGGAAAAATGCCAAGGGGGGTCAATGCTTTTGCAAGCCACTGTATATGTGTTTGATGTGTAAAGTGACAGTGTGTCCACATAGCTATATGTGTTTGATGTGTTCAGTGTGTGTGTGGTGATCTGTATGACGCCCCATGTCTCTAGGTAATGCGTCAAGCCCAGAGTAACTCACCTCGTATTCCTCCCAAGAAGCACCACTCCTTTAACCAGCCTCGAGATGCCAACCTATCACACCTCCTGCTCCCTGGTTACACCCCCCGCTCCCGTCCCCCTTCCTACCCTGCCCAATCAAGTCCCTCCAGGGAGAGGCTTCTCCAATCTGAAGGCAAAAATGTGAACGTTCCGTGTATACGTGTATCCTGTGCCCCTGATCCCGCCCCTGACTCCTCTCATCCAATCATGCGTCGCCCTGAAGCCAGAAGGAGGAGCCCTGAGGGAGAAGTTCAGGAGTTGAGGGGGATGTGTCCAGGTCAACGGGTCAGTGAGGGAGACACCCACTTCCGGTGTCTCTGAGACACTTCCTCCCTCTCTCTCCAGAGGTGGACTAACCCTAACCTTTAACCCTTGGCTGGTGTGTCTGTGGAGCTCTCTCTCTCTATTTCTCTCTCCCATCCCTCCTTTCTTCTGGACGGGACTCTCCTTTACTTATTAACAATTTTCTCTTCCCTTACACCAGGGGACAGACTCCTGAAAGAACCCTGCCTGGAATGTTCTATGTTCTAGAGTAGTGTCTAGAGAGTTCTAGAATGGTGGCTGGATGGTTCTACGTTACTGGTGATTTTTAGAATGGTGGCTGGAGAGTTCTAGAATGGTGGCTGGATGGTTCTAGAACGGTGGCTGGATGGTTCTACGTTACTGGTGATTTTTAGAATGGTGGCTGGAGAGTTCTAGAACAGCTTTCTTTTCTCTCTACATTCTAGAATGGTGCCTAGAATCTTTTAGAATGGTTATACATGTACTCTCAAAGACTAACAGATTTGCCATTTCGAGATTATCGTCTGTTTCATTAACCCCTCCCCCCATCGCTCTCTTCCTCTAGAGGTCAGACTGTCAGTCAAAATGTTTTAGTCTGCTTTATACATAGACACCATGTTCTTAGGGACACACTCCAGCTCCTGATTTAGCCTAGATCCAGGCCACACACACACACACATATCCGCCTTGCCCCCCAGTGGCCACTGTGAGCTGATGTAGGCCAGCCGCAGATATATCTGTCTTAAGCCCACATGGGTTTACCTCTTCCCTCTGGACACCCACACACAGGTACATGCACAGGCACCAACAGGCACACTGTAGCTAGGTCTGTCTCTGTGCTCTCTCCTGAAAATGGCTTCTCCTTCTCCATGGTAACGGCTCTGAGGGAAACGGGAGGTTTGACACACGTCACACATACATGCGTTGATAAATCTGTCACTGACTGCCAATATAAATGAGTCTGCTCTAACTGTGTGTGTCTGTCAGGTGGAGGAGCGTTCCAAGCTGAACAGACAGAGTTCTCCAGCGCTGCATCATAAAGTGTCCAACCGTATCTCCGACCCGTCCCTGCCTCCCCGCTCAGAGTCCTTCAGCAGCGGGGGCATTCAGCAGGCCCGAACACCACCCATGCACCGCTCCGCAGAACCACAGGTGTGTGTGTGTGGGACTGGGAAAGTGTATGTGCATGTTTACCCTTTTTGATATTTGTTTTTCACTCCGAGTAACTGTCCCTTCCCCTTTCTTCCCCACCCCCTTCCTCCTCCAACCATTCCTCCTCCTCTCCTTTCCTCACCTGCCTCTCTTCCTCCTCTACACCTGCTCCTCTACCTGCCTGGTCCTGATGTAAACCTCATCCTCTGGTCCTGTTCCTGCTCCTCTACCTGCCTGGTCCTGATGTAAACCTCATCCTCTGGTCCTGTTCTGGTCTTGGTCTGGTCCTGATCTGTTCTGGTTCTGGTCTTGTCAGATGGCCCACCTGGTGCAGGTGAAGTCCCATGGTCTGTCTGGGTCCCAGTCTCTTCACGACCCTGCAGGGGTCACAGGCCTGTCCCCCTCCCCATCCCCATCCCCCGGCCGCCCCCCCATGCCCCGCCAGAACTCTGACCCCACCTCAGACACCCCTCCTCCTATTCCTCTCCCCCGCCTCGCTCCCCCACTCGACAAACTGGAGCGCAGCTCCTGGCTACGAACGGACCTAGACCTACCTCCCAAGGTCTGGAATGCAATGTCTCTGAACTGTTGGTGCCCCATACGATTCTTAATCTCAAATCTCTATGTACATATTTTGGCAAATTTAGTTTGAGATTGAGAATACAGTATATAATCCCACATTTACACCTGTTCTAACAGGTTTTTAATGTGTGTGTGTGTGTGTGTGCAGGTGCCCCAGAGGACCACGTCTATCTCTCCAGCCCTGGTCAGGAAGAACTCACCTGGGAATGGACCTGGGGGCCTTGCTCCTAGAGCTGGATCACACCTGATACGGGCCAGGTACACACACACACACACACACACACACACTCTCCATGTTCCTTTGTGAATCAGGAAGTTGATGTTGTGTTTGTGTGTGTTGCCAAAGTAACCCAGACCTGCGGAGGACTGATGTCTCCATGGAAACACCCCTGAAGAGGACGGGCAGCAGCAGTTCCTCCAGCTCCTCCCAGGGGGGAAGCAACGAGAGAGGTACACATACCACCACCACACAGGGTGTTTCTCAATATGCATACTACCCTGCTCCACACTCTCATGCTCCATGTGCATTCTCCAAGGACATTCTCTTGAGTGCATTCTTGTGAGGACGAGCGTGTGGAGAACACATTAAACATTACATTTGAGAAGCACCCGCACTCCACCTACTGTATTACCTCACGCTGCACCTCCCCATTCACTGAACCTTCTTCCAGCCAGGACAATGGCAACATTAGAGAAGAAACAAGATATTCACAAAGCAAACTTTTTACTTCATAATTATCAGCTAGCTATATATGAATCGTAATAATCTAGCTAGCCAGCTAGTTAAACAGGCAAAAATGACCTAAAACTATTGTTATGCAAGGTAGATGTACAGTTTTCGTGGGTAGCTAGTTACCAATTATTCGTGGCTGGCTAGCTAGCCAGTTAGCCCTATTGACTTACTATGGACTTAGCCATTCACTGAACCTTCTCCCAGCCAGGACAATGGCAATAGAGACAAAACAAGATATACACAAAGCAAACGTTTTACTTCATAACTATCAGCTAGCTATATGTGAATGGTAATAATATAGCAAACCAGATAGTTTAACAGGCAAAAATTACCTAAAACTAATGGGTAGATGTCAATTATTCGTGGGTAGCTAGCTAGCTAACAATTCTTCGTGGCTATCAGTAGTAGCTAACAGTAGTAGCTAGCCTGTTAGGCCTATTGACTTACTATGGGTTTGTGATTTACGCACACTACAGTGGGTATTGTAGGCAGGTAAACATGCCAAAATGATCACAGCATGTATTTATTCAGATAAAATAGTCATGCAACATATGATGTGAATAGGCAACATTTCATTCTGAAGTCTGTGTGGATCTCTCGCCTCAGCTCAAATAATGACTGCCATTGATTTAAAGAAATTGAGCGTAATTTTTTTTACGTGGTTGCGTCATATTTCTGTGCATACTTTCCATTGAAGCTTGCATCGATGCATGCTTAAAAATATGTACAAACTGAGTACGCATTCGAAAGGTGCCCGCCGTGTTCCGTTTCGCATACTTTGATTTGGACTCATACTCCAACCCTCCTGTGTTCCAATTTGCGTGCTTGGAGCACGGTAGTATGCATTTTGAGAAACACCCACAGATTCCATGTGTTACTATAAAGGTCTCAGCTTTTTAAGACTATAGACAGAAGAAAAAAATGTGATTGGTTGACTATTTAATGAGCAGTGACACGATCGATTGACAGGGGCGGAGGGGTCCGTGGCGCCGCCCCAGAAGACCAAAGAAGAGAACAGAGATGTGACACTGACACGACCGAGCAGGCCCGCGGTGAGTGTACGCACGCACGCACACACCTCATTTTCTTCTTTGAACTAACCAATCTTATCTCTCTTTCATCTTCTCTCCTCTTTTTCCCACATTCCTTTTTTATTCTCTCTCTCCTTTCCCCTCTCTGCGTTTCTCTCCATCCCGTTTAGAGCTATAAGAGAGCTGTAGATGAGGTTAGTGCCATTTCTGCTCGCCCTTTCGCCATATCTCTCTCAACCCTTTACTCCCTAGCTCTTTCACCCATTCACCCATTCAGGCAGACTGGGGAGCATTGGAGCTGAGTTTCCCCTAAGACTGATGACCTCTAACCCCTTAACTCCTGTTCCCTGAACCCTAACCCCTCTATTAGTGACCTTTCCTGACTGCATCCTGACTGAAGCCTCATTGTTCCTCACTCACACTCTGGGGAATTGGTTAACGGCTGAAAAATCTATGTGTAAAACATTGTGCCAATAAAATATTGCCCATGAATCAAAGCAACTGTTACTGCATCCACCGCGTGAGGGCTGACCTTTTTATAATATCCTCTCCTGACCTTTGACCTCCAGGACCTGACGGCTCTGGCCAAAGAGCTGAGGGAGCTGCGACAGGGGGAGGAGCCTAACCGCCCGCCCGTCAAGGTGACGGACTACTCCTCGTCCAGTGATGAGTCACAGAGTGATGAGGAGGGAGAGGGAAGAAGTAACGACGGCTCTGTGTCTGTCAGCGACATCCCACGCATCATGTGAGTGTGTGTTAGAAAGTGAGTGTGTGTCTGCATTTTAGCTATGTATTTTAAACTTGTGTGTGTCAGGCCGGCTGCGGGGCAGAGTGGCGGTGAGTCGTACGGTGTGATGGGAGGACATGATGATTCCCACGGCAACAGTTCCCAAGACAGCTCCCTGATGAGAGAGGTCAGTCACCTTCAACCCCTGACCCCAGGGCTCCCCTCTGCCCACTTTATACACAACTCAACAGCCAGCATCCAGGCATGCACTCAGCTTGTGTATGTGTGTTTCTCTGCATTGTCACCAGTCGTCACTCTGCTTCTTCACTCCTCTGGGTTCACCCACCTTCCACATCAGGGGCAGAACGTACCCCTTAACCACAGATCCAGATGAATCCCCTAAACCCTAAACCTAACTTTAACCACAAATCTAGAATCCGCTTACCCTTCCCAACTCCTACCCATCACAAGGAAATACATTAATCTGACCTTAGATCAGTGCCTAGAGTGCCCCTCACTCTCTCTCTGTTCCAGACTTATGGGGACAGGAGGCGGAGCTCCGCTCTCGCCGACAGCAACGGTTTCCCCGGCAACGCCAATCTGCCCGATCTGGTGCAGCAAAGCCCCTCCCCCCTGGTCTCCCCTGGCAATGGCTCTGGGCGCAGCCACTCCGAAGTAGGTTCACTAGCCCCCCTACATCCCAACTGCTTGCATCCTTGCACCCTACACCTTTACATGCTAGCCATCTACACACAACCCCCCCTACATGCTATCCCCCTGCACACAACCTCACTGCACACAGACCCCTACACCCTTGCCTCTTGCCTCCGTGCCCTTGCCCTCTGCGTCCTAAAAGTGAATAGGAAAAAAACTCACCCTCCCCTCTAGTCTGACTTGGACCTAGTCTGTCTGGCTCTTGAGACTAAACCCACTCTAACCCAATCCATATCCATATCCATTTCTCCTTCCATTCTCTTCCTTTGCTGCTGCTGGTCACATGATCTCCTCTCTCCTGCATGTTGTGTGTGCATGGCAAACCAAGTCTAATGTTGCTCAACACACTTTCCACTCTGGCCACCCGTTAGAGCAGTGATCACCTTTTCTGAGTCAAGATTAGGGCTGTGGCGGTCATGACATTTTGTCAGCCGGTGATTGGTCAAGCAAATAACTGCTGGTCTCACTGTAATTGACCGTTAATTAACATAAACATATTTAGCATCTCCTGGCTTCCACGCATACCTTTGGAACATCTACATTTAAAAAAGTATAATAAATCAATTTAATATAATCTACACCATCACAATAAATCCATTATTTATTTTAGACTGGTCTAAAGAAATTATATGAAGAAAATGTAGTCTATTTCAGAATAACAGAATAGCATACTCTGAGTTGTCCTTATGTTAGGCCCTGATCTGGCTATGCCAAATGGCTGTGGGCTACAGTAGTTCATTCAGCAGACAAGATTTGTTTAGAATTCCATGGCATTATTTTAAAGTATGAAGAATACTTGGGCTGAAAATAATAATAATAATTCCCTTCTCCTGGCTGCGTGATCCGAGGGCACCTCTCACTCACATGGCTCTCTCAGATATCTCAATTCTTATTAGCCAATGCCCATCATGTGATCGGGTCCTTCTCACAGAATCTCGGGTCCTTCTCACAGGCTACAAGTGAAGACAGACACATCGGGGATGCAAATGCGAGTGTCCTTATCGAATTCCGAGGCTCATATTGAAGATGTTGGAAGAACTGACCACATTTACTTTTCGTCAGCCAACAAGATGAGTAGGCCTTACGAACAGCAAAAGCACTAGCCTATGTCAATCTACTATCCCCCCATAGCACAAACGTTTACCTGTTTTATTGGTCAACTTGTCCTTCTGAATGAGAAATAAATATTCCAAACATAGTCTGGGACAGTTGTGGAATGCGATAGATCCCAAATTAATACAATTTTTTTTTTTATGAGGCTGATGCAACAGATCAGAAAGTTTTTTCCTATTTCTTCACATTATAAGTACAGCAAGGTGCACACGGTAGTAGGCTATAAGCGCAAATGTTCCAAAATGCAATCACTTAGCAGGAAAACAGTGATCGCAAATGCGATTATGCATGTAATGCTTTATTATAAAGGAGCATTTTTATGGTGAAAATTATCTTCCCCAAACTTGAAACTCACGCACCTCCTATGTATGCCAGTTAGGCTCTACACCGGTTGTAAAGCGGATAAATTGTTTTCATCAATCTACACACAATGCCCCATAATGACAAAGCAAAAACAGTTTTTTAGAAATTTTTGCAAATGTATTAAACATAAAAAATGGAAATGTAACATTTACATAAGGATTCAGACCCTTTACTCTGTACTTTGTTGAATCACCTTTGGCAGCGATTACAGCCTCAAGTCTTCTTGGGTATGACGCTACAAGCTTGGCACACCTGTATTTGGGGAGTTTCTCTCATTATTCTCTGCAGATCCTCTCAAGCTCTGTCAGGTTGGATGGGGAGCGTCGCTGTACAGCTATTTTCAGGTCTCTCCAGAGATGTTTGATCGGGTTCAAGTCTGGGCTCTGGCAGGGCCACTCAAGGACATTCAGAGACTTGTCCCGAAGCCACTCCTGCGTTGTCTTGGCCGTGTTCTTAGGGTTGTTGTCCTGTTGGAAGGTGAACCTTCGCCCCAGTCTGAGGTCCTGAGTGCTCTGGAGCAGATTTTCATCAAGGACCTCTCTGTACTTTGCTCTGTTCATCTTTCCCTCGATCCTGACTAGACTCCCGCTGAAAAACATCCACACAGCATGATGCTGCCACCAACATGCTTCACCGTAGGGATGGTGCCAGGTTTCCTCCAGACATGACGCTTGGCATTCAGGCCAAAAAGTTCAATCTTGGTTTCATCAGACCAGAGAATCTTGTTTCTCATGGTCTGAGAGTCCTTTAGGTGCCTTTTGGCTAACTCCAAGCGGGCTGTCATGTGCCTTTTACTGAGGAGTGGCTTCTGTCTGGCCACTCTACCATAAAGGCCTGATTGGTGGAGTGCTACAGAGATGGTTGTCCTTCTGGAAGGTTCTCCCATCTCCACAGAGGAACTCTGGAGCTTTGTCAGAGTGACCATCGGGTTCTTGGTCACCTCTTTTACCAAGGCCCTTCTCCCCAATTGCTCAATTTGGCCGGGTGGCCAGCTCTAGGAAGAGTCTTGATGGTTCCAAACTTCTTCCATTTAAGAATTATGGAGGCCACTGTGTTCTTGGAGACCTTCAATGCTGCAGAAGTATTTTGGTACCCTTTCCCAGATCTGCGCCTCGACATGCACTGTCAACTGTGGGACCTTATATGGACAGGTGTGTGTCTTTCCAAATCATGTCAAATCAATTGAATTGACCACAGGTGGACTCCAATCAAGTTGAAGAAACATCTCAAGGATGATCAATGGAAACAGGATGCACCTGAGCTCAATTTCGAGTCTCATAGAAAGTGGTCTGAATACTGTTCTGTTTTTTATTTGTAATAATTTTGCAAACATTTCTAATCTGTTTTTGCTTTGTCATTATGGGGTATTGTGTGAAGATTGATAAGAATTATTTTTTATTTTATCCATTTTAGAATAAGGTTGTTACGTAACAATGTGGAAACAGGGAAGGGGTCTGAATACTTTCCAAATGCACTGTAGGTCTATAGGCTAGGCTACATGAGGTGTGCGACTATGATTTGAAAAAGTCGCAAAAAAAAGGCGTGCGCTGTTTCTTCCCTTACTGCACACAAGCTGGGCATCATTCACTAGTGATAATATATAATTCACAAGTGATAAGATAGTTATGTCACCCATCAGACTATTGTTGATTCAATCTTGTCTTGACATATACTAAATAATATATGTGTGAAATTTGTCTTGATTTAGAATGGACCATTTATCATGCACGTCTCGAATCAAGGGCAGGGGAAATGTCATCTATGCACTTAAATAGCGAATCGAGGATGCTTTTCCCGTGGTTCATTTTCATGCTAGCCAGGTAGGCTATACTCCTGTTGTAAACATAAGCAATGTGCTTAATATTAGAAAAGTTGAGAAATAAATATAGTAGGTCTAGCCTATAGAAAGCTGATGAGATCCTCTTTTTAATAGAGGCCATCAAAACTATTTTCTCATGCAATTGCATAGCATGTAGAAATGTTGCGCAACATGAGCTCATGGGCTCTCATGAGGTGTTTGATTTTTGAAAACATTTGCATTGATGTCAGAGTGATTAGAGGGACAATAGAGTGCTGAGTACCAGGCAGTTAGCAAGTTTGGTTGGCTACTAATGACCATCAGCAGCATCAGAGCTTGGAGAAGTCTAGTTACCGTGACTAAATGGTCATGTGGAATTTGACTGAGGTTATGACTCGTGACCGCCGGTGTGGCGGTAATATGGTCACATTAACAGCCCTAGTCAAGATCACTTTCACAGTCAAAAATCAAGCCGAGATCTACTGTTCAGATTTTTATTTAAGCGTTACTTAAAAAAATTAACATTAACCTAATAAAAACAGTTCTGTAGGAATGAGGTTTGTACAGTAGGCCTAATACATTATCACAGCATATTGGCTATATGCCTGGATTGCCAATATTGTTCTTCTCAGACCATATTATATTTCAAACCTCGAGTGTTGATAACAAAATAGATAAGTTGGTGTAGCACTTGCGAGGCACAGCTGAGCATAAATTTAAATAATTTGGTAATCATTTGCTTTTTTATGTTACTGGACTGATGGCGCCTGCATCTGATGGTCATGCTGCTTTCAAGACAACTGGGAACTCGGACAAATCATGACGTTAGTGATCTTCAGGTCGGAAAGGCAAAGCTCTAGAAATTGGATGACCGTTCCCAGTTGTCTTGAACACACTGAAGTCGGAAGTCTGAGATTTCAGAGTTTCAAGTTCCCAGTTGTCTTGAACACACTGAAGTCGGAAGTCTGAGATTTCAGAGTTTCATGTTCCCAGTTGTCTTGAACACACTGAAGTCGGAAGTCTGAGATTTCAGAGTTTCAAGTTCCCAGTTGTTTTGAACACGCCGTTCGTCTCAGTGGAGGGAGGGGAAGAGCAGCAAAGGGTCCGCCTCTCACGGTCCTTACTTACAGCTTCCTTTCGTCCAGTGAGACTCCAGAGAGACGGGACACCGTCTTCCACCTGATGGCGAAACTCCAGTCACACTGCATCTGCCTCTTGCACAAATTCATGTTGATCCTATGACCAGAAAAAGTGAAATATTCCTTGATATTAAAATAGACAACGAGCTGTTAATAATAATAATAATAATAATAAAAACGCAGGGCTATCGATACATTTGGCTACTCATTCATTGCAGCGCGAGTGGAAGTAGGGAGAAATGTGTTTTTATGTTTTGTAGTAGTGTTGAATAAAAACAGTGTTGACAGTGCTGAATAAAAACCGTGTTGACAGTGCTGAATAAAAACCGTGTTGACAGTGCTGAATAAAAACCGTGTTGACAGTGCTGAATAAAAACAGTGTTGACAGTGCTGAATAAAAACAGTGACAGTGCTGAATAAAAACAGTGTTGACAGTACTGAATAAAAACAGCAGCTCTTTGACAGTCTCTCTGGTCATGGTTTTAAACATTATTACATCTCACATAGGCTATTATCAAACTTTGCTGTGGCCGGGGTCGTGGAAGCCGTAGGCACAGTGATTTGAGCTATCCGATTGTCCAGCGCAATAGTCACACTCGATTTAGCCACAGATCTCCTGGTAGGCGGAGAATGAAATGGTTCAGATTGGGAACACTTTTCCTACCAGGTACGCATGGCTTCAGAATCAAGTGTATCTACCTCCAACAGCGCAATAAGATTTATTTTTAAAGGAGCGCAGGCCTTTATCATTGGCTATTCTACAAAAACGTTGATGATCGACTGGTTGGTGACCACTGCGTTAGATTATGCTGAAAACCCTCCCACCTGGCTACCTGTTAGATTATGCTGAAAACCCTCCCACCTGGCTACCTGTTAGATTATGCTGAAAACCCTCCCACCTGGCTACCTGTTAGATTATGCTGAAAACCCTCCCACCTGGCTACCTGTTAGATTATGCTGAAAACCCTCCCACCTGGCTACCTGTAAGATTATGCTGAAAACCCTCCCGCCTGGCTATCTGTTACCTCAAAGGACAGAAATTGGGGCCTGTAGTTTTTCCTGGTCAGATCACATGGTCTGGGATACCGCTGAGCCCTGATGCTCTGAGGCCCTGATCCTACCCCTCTCTCTGATTGGCCGCTGAGCCCTGATGCTCTGAGGCCCTGATCCTACCCCTCTCTCTGATTGGCCGCTGAGCCCTGATGCTCTGAGGCCCTGATCCTACCCCTCTCTCTGATTGGCAGTACGGTGTGGGCAGTGGCAGTGGCTCCAAGTCCTCCTCCTTCACGCCATTCGTTGATCCACAAGTCTACGGAACCTCCCCCACCGATGATGATGATGATAACTCTGCGTCCGGTGAGTCAGTTATCTTTACATTTACATTTTTTGTCATTTAGCAGACGCTCTTATCCAGAGCGACTTACAGTTAGTTAGTGCATTCATCTTAAAGCTAGAAACCTTAGTTGTTACATCTATTGTTGGACTTATAAATCAATGATACAGTATATACCATAGATTCTTAAAGAATATAACTTATAAATGCCCCATGAGCTTAGTTCAACTGTCGTACCCCGTCAGAACCCAAAATAGAAGCTTGTTTTACTCCAATGTTAGTAAACAATGTACATGTAAATAAACACTGTACAGCCTCAACATGGTTAGAACTATAATTTTGATGTCACGGAGGGTCAGTCCTTGCATCCATAGCTCTGTCTATGAATTTGAGGGTGGTTACATTTCTCCAGGCCTATCCCTGAGCTTTTTACCAAAACACAGGCTGAGTGCCACTTTGTTATTGTTTCAATGAAGGACTCTAGCTTTAAGATAGCTAGGTGAGACAACCACATATCACAGTCATAGTAAGTACATTTTTCCTCTATAGAAGTAGCTATCCGCAATATCTGTTCAATCTCATCTTTTTTTAAAGCTCTTTTTGCCAGTGAATTGCTTAGGAATCAGCAGGTTGTGTGAATGTTTCTTTATGTTTTAAGGTTGTCCTGTGGTTGTTGTAAGTTTTGAAAGGTTATGTGAACGTTAGTGTAAAGTTATCCTGCGGTTACAGCCCACTTTGCGAACGAGCTGCTGCTTCAGGAGCAGGCCAGACTGAACGAGGCCAGAAAGATCAGCGTGGTCAACGTGAACCCAACCAACATACGACCTCACAGCGACACGCCTGAGATACGCAAATACAAGAAACGCTTCAACTCTGAGATACTGTGTGCTGCTCTCTGGGGTAAGACACGTAAACTATATGTATACACACACACACACATTGTGCTATTGTGTGTGTTTATCATTTGTGTGTGTCTGTGTGTGTATAGGTGTGAACCTGCTGGTGGGGACAGAGAACGGTCTGATGTTGCTGGACCGTAGTGGTCAAGGGAAGGTCTATAACCTGATCAACCGCCGACGCTTCCAACAGATGGACGTTCTGGAGGGACTCAATGTCCTGGTCACCATATCAGGTAGGACTGACTGCAACCCAACCGCTACTTAAACACGATCAGACCTTAACAAACGGTTCTGGAGCTCCATCGGAGTGGAGTGTTATGGTTTGTTTCTGTTTGTTACTTTGTGGTTTTGACTGTCCGGTCTCAAAAGGCAGACTTGTGTTTTCTAAAGAACTCGAGGCCTGTAGAAATGCTTTGTAAAGATTGTAAGATCACTCTGGAAGAGCTAATAGGCTTAAGACTTTTCCCTCTCTTCCCCTCCCTCTCCTTTCCCCTCTCGCTCCTCCTCCAGGGAAGAAGAATAAGTTGCGTGTGTACTACCTGTCCTGGCTGAGGAACAGGATATTACACAACGACCCCGAGGTGGAGAAGAAGCAGGGCTGGGTCACTGTAGGAGAGATGGAGGGCTGCGTGCACTACAAAGTCGGTACGTGTGTGTGTGTGTTGGCTGGGTGAAGTTTAAACCTGGGTGGTCTGTGTGTTGCATTAGCCCATTGAGCTAAAGCCAAGGCATTATCACGGGTTACTAACACCAGTCTCAGTGAGTGATTGACCCTCGTGTGTGTGTGTGTGTGTGTGTGTGTGTGTGTGTGTGTGCTGTTTCCAGTGAAGTATGAGAGGATCAAGTTTCTGGTGATCGCTCTGAAGAACTCAGTGGAGATCTTTGCCTGGGCGCCCAAACCCTACCACAAGTTCATGGCCTTCAAGGTAACACACACACACCAATATGATCTCATTTCCTCCACTACCACCTGGGTGATGCCCAGCAGCCATTTTCAAGCAGAATGCTCTCCACACATCAGTGATCACAGTATCTCTCTCTCTCTATTCCCTGATGTCTCTCGTTCTGTCTGTCTGTCAGTCGTTCACTGACCTGCAGCACCGCCCCCAGCTGGTTGACCTGACAGTGGAGGAGGGTCAGAGGTTAAAGGTTATCTATGGCTCCAGCATCGGGTTCCATGTCATCGATGTCGACTCTGGCAACCCTTATGACATCTACATTCCCTCCCACGTAAGACTGTGTGTGTGTGTGTGTATGTGTGCGCACGCTCAGAGAAGGACACCTGAACCAGGTAACATCTGATTTCTCCACTCTGGTGGTGAGCCGTTGGTTCCCCTTTGAACTACGACCTCTTAAATGGGAACCGTACCTACCCTGGTTTCAGGGCTCGAATACCATGACGTTTACCATTTATGTTGTTCAAACCATGACAATGCTATTTTGTTTACATTGTGTGTTACCATGGTTATTGTGTGGATGATGGAGTGGGAGATTCCATTGTTGCAGCAGTTTCTCTTCGCACAGGGGAGTGGGGAGCTGGCCACGAGACAGGGAGGGAGGGAGGGAGGGAAAGAAGAGGGAGAGATTTAGAGAAATACATGAAAGAAAGGGTTAGAGGAGTTGCGGGGGTCGTGCTCTGTGCCCGCCAGGCTGACGCCAGCCCCACCCCTCCACTGTGTGGTATCTATCGCCCCCGGCAGATTCAGAGTCAGGTGACGCCCCATGCCATCGTGGTGCTGCCGCGGACCGACGGGATGGAGATGCTGCTGTGTTACGAGGACGAGGGCGTCTACGTCAACACCTACGGACGCATCACTAAAGACGTGGTGTTGCAGTGGGGAGAGATGCCTACATCTGTTGGTAGGTCACACACAGACACGATATACACAACTCTCACTTCCCCCCTCACACACTTCTATGCCTCTCACTGGTTCACACAACTACTCCTCTCCTCCACCACCCACACTCTCACACACGCTACCCCTCACTATCCCTCACTATCCCTCACTATCCCTCACTATCCCTCACTATCCCTCACTATCCCTCACTATCCCTCACTACCCCTCACTACCCCTCACTATTCCTCACTACCCCTCACTACCCCTCACTATTCCTCACTACCCCTCACTATCCCTCACTACCCCTCACTATTCCTCACTATCCCTCACTATTCCTCACTACCCCTCACTACCCCTCACTATTCCTCACTACCCCTCACTATTCCTCACTATTCCTCACTACCCCTCACTATTCCTCACTACCCCTCACTATTCCTCACTACCCCTCACTACCCCTCACTACCCCTCACTATTCCTCACTACCCCTCACTATTCCTCACTACCCCTCACTATTCCTCACTATTCCTCACTACCCCTCACTATTCCTCACTACCCCTCACTATTCCTCACTACCCCTCACTATTCCTCACTACCCCTCACTATTCCTCACTACCCCTCACTATTCCTCACTACCCCTCACTACCCCTCACTACCCCTCACTATTCCTCACTACCCCTCACTATTCCTCACTACCCCTCACTATTCCTCACTATTCCTCACTATTCCTCACTACCCCTCACTATTCCTCACTACCCCTCATTACTCCCCCCCCCCCCCCCAACCACAAATCATGCACATCCACTGATAATTAGCAACTTTTTCTAGCAGGCCTTATAGAAAATGGACACAGGTCCCATAAACAATCTCTCAAGCACAAACCCACGTGCTAGTGAGTAGCCAGCTAACCTTTATACGCTAACAACGTAGAACAGTTTAACTGTTATAAATACACCCTCCTGTCCATCTCCAACTGTTCGAACAACATAGCCTGTTCACTTTAAGATCAAGTAGCCTACCTGGATAAGAAGATAATTATTTCTCAGAATGAGAACATGTTGCCCATTCCTTATATAAATGCGTATTTTTAATGCTCATTGCACATTTATAAAACAAAGACTAGACAGCTAGCACATGACAGTCGGTGGCTAAAATGCTGCTAGCGATACAGCGCGCGACAAACTGAGCATTAACTCCAACCCCTGCTCTCCCACTCCAACCCCTGCTCTCCCACTCCAACTCCGACCCCTGCTCTCCCACTCCAACTCCGACCCCTGCTCTCCCACTCCAACTCCGACCCCTGCTCTCCCACTCCAACTCCGACCCCTGCTCTCCCACTCCAACTCCGACCCCTGCTCTCCCACTCCAACTCCGAACCCTGCTCTCCCACCCCAACTCGAACCCTGCTCTCCCACCCCAACTCGAACCCTGCTCTCCCACCCCAACTCGAACCCTGCGCTCCCACCCTCACTCAAACCCTGCTCTCCCACCCCAACTCGAACCCTGCTCTCCCACCCCAACTCGAACCCTGCTCTCCCACCCCAACTCGAATCCTGCTCTCCCACCCCAACTCGAACCCTGCTCTCCCACTCCAACTCGAACCCTGCTCTCCCACCCCAACTCGAACCCTGCTCTCCCACCCCAACTCGAACCCTGCTCTCCCACCCCAACTCGAACCCTGCTCTCCCACCCCAACTCGAACCCTGCTCTCCCACCCCAACTCGAACCCTGCTCTCCCACCCCAACTCGAACCCTGCTCTCCCACCCCAACTCGAACCCTGCTCTCCCACCCCAACTCGAACCCTGCTCTCCCACCCCAACTCGAACCCTGCTCTCCCACCCCAACTCGAACCCTGCTCTCCCACCCCAACTCGAACCCTGCTCTCCCACCCCAACTGGAACCCTGCTCTCCCACCCCAACTGGAACCCTGCTCTCCCACCCCAACTGGAACCCTGCTCTCCCACCCCAACTGGAACCCTGCTCTCCCACCCCAACTGGAACCCTGCTCTCCCACCCCAACTCGAACCCTGCTCTCCCACCCCAACTCGAACCCTGCTCTCCCACCCCAACTCGAACCCTGCTCTCCCACCCCAACTCGAACCCTGCTCTCCCACCCCAACTCGAACCCTGCTCTCCCACCCCAACTCGAACCCTGCTCTCCCACCCCAACTCGAACCCTGCTCTCCCACCCCAACTCGAACCCTGCTCTCCCACCCCAACTCGAACCCTGCTCTCCCACCCCAACTCCAACCCTGCTCTCCCACCCCAACTCCAACCCTGCTCTCCCACCCCAACTCGAACCCCTGCTCTCCCACCCCAACTCCAACCCTGCTCTCCCACCCCAACTCGAACCCCTGCTCTCCCACCCCAACTCGAACCCCTGCTCTCCCACCCCAACTCGAACCCCTGCTCTCCCACCCCAACTCCAACCCTGCTCTCCCACCCCAACTCGAACCCCTGCTCTCCCACCCCAACTCCAACCCTGCTCTCCCACCCCAACTCCAACCCCTGCTCTCCAACCCCAACTCCAACCCCTGCTCTCCCACTCCAACCCCTGCTCTCCAACCCCAACTCCAACCCCTGCTCTCCCACCCCAACTCCAACCCCTGCTCTCCAACCCCAACTCCAACCCCTGCTCTCCCACCCCAACTCCAACCCCTGCTCTCCAACCCCTGCTATCCAATTCCAACCTCCACCAAATACCTCCTAGTAGTTTGACATGTAGTGCTCCCTTTCCACATACAGTGAGGGGGAAAAAAATTTGATCCCCTGCTGATTTTGTATGTTTGCCCACTGCAAAGAAATTATCAGTCTATAATTTTTAGTTGGCCACCAGGTTTGCACACATCTCAGGAGGGATTTTGTTCCACTCCTCTTTGCAGATCTTCTCCAAGTCATTAAGGTTGAGGCTGACGTTTGGCAACTCTAACCTTCAGCTCCCTCCACAGATTTGCTATGGGATTAAGGTCTGGAGACTGGCTAGGCCACTCCACGACCTTAATGTGCTTCTTCTTGAGCCACTCCTTTGTTGCCTTGGACGTGTGTTTTGGGTCATTGTCATGCTGGAATACCCATCCACGACCCATTTTCAATGCCCTGGCTGAGGGAAGGAGGTTCTCACCCTAGATTTGACGGTACATGGCCCCATCCATCGTCCCTTTGATGCGGGGAAGTTGTTCTGTCCCCTTAGCATAAAAACACCCCCAAAGCATAATGTTTCCACCTTCATGTTTGATGGTGGGGATGGTGTTCTTGGGGTCATAGGCAGCATTCCTCCTCCTCCAAACACGGCGAGTTGAGTTGATGCCAAAGAGCTCGATTTTGGTCTCATCTGACCACAACACTTTCACCCAGTTCTCCTCTGAATCATTCAGATGTTCATTGGCAAACTTCAGACGGCCCTGTATATGTGCTTTCTTGAGCAGGGGGACCTTGTGGGCACTGCAGGATTTCAGTCCTTCACGGCGTAGTGTGTTGCCAATTGTTTTCTTGGTGACTATGGTCCCAGCTGCCTTGAGATCATTGACAAGATCCTCCCGTGTAGTACTGGGCTGATTCCTCACCGTTCTCATGATCATTGCAACTCCACGAGGTGAGATCTTGCATGGAGCCCCAGGCAGAGGGAGATTGACAGTTATTTTGTGTTTCTTCCATTTGCGAATAATCGCACCAATTGTTGTCACCTTCTCACCAAGCTGCTTGGCGATGGTCTTGTAGTCCATTCCAGCCTTGTGTAGGTCTACAATCTTGTCCCTGACATCCTTGGAGAGCTCTTTGGTCTTGGCCATAGTGGAGAGTTTGGAATCTGATTGATTGATTGCTTCTGTGGACAGGTCTTTTATACAGGTAACAAACTGAGATTAGGAGCACTCCCTTTAAGAGTGTGCTCCTAATCTCAGCTCGTTACCTGTATAAAAGACACCTGGGAGCCAGAAATCTTTCTGATTGAGAGGTGGTCAAATACTTATTTCCCTCATTAAAATGCAAATCAATTTATAACATTTTTGACATGCGTTTTTCTGGATTTTGTTGTTGTTATTCTGTCTCTCACTGTTCAAATAAACCTACCATTAAAATTATAGACTGATAATTTCTTTGTCAGTGGGCAAACGTACAAAATCAGCAGGGGATCAAATACTTTTTTCCCTCACTGTATACAGTACCAGTCAAAAGTTTGGACACACCTACTCATTCAAGGGCTTTTCTTTATTTTTTATATTTTCTACATTGTAGAATAATAGTGAAGACATCTAAACTATGAAATAACACACGGAATCATGTAGTGACCAAAAAAGTGTTAAACAAATCAACATATATTTTATATTTGAGATTTTTCAAATAGCCACACTTTGCCTTGATGACAGCTTTGCACACTCTTATATATATATATATATATATATATATAACACACACTTGCAACTCCTAGACACTTACACCACTCTGCATGCTCCTACTCGTGATTCCCCTCGACCTGCACTTCTCACACTCCCTACCCCTAGAGTCCTGCCCCCCCAGCCCCTGCTCTCCCACCTCAACTCAACCCCTAATCTCTAACTCCTGCTCTCCAACTTTGACCTCTGCTCCCCAACTCCGACCCCTGCTCTCCCACCACAACTCAACCCATGCTCTCCCACCCCTGCTCTTCAACCCCTGCTCTCCCACTCCAACTTCTGCTCTCCCACCAACTCCAACCGCTGCTCTCACACCCCAACTCTAAACCCTGCTCTCCATTTCTAAACCCTGCTCTCCATTTCTAAACCCTGCTCTCCAATTCTAAACCCTGCTCTCCAATTCCAACCCCTGCTCTCCAATTCCAACCCCTGCTCTCCAATTCCAACCCCTGCTCTCCAATTCCAACCCCTGCTCTCCAATTCCAACCCCTGCTCTCCAATTCCAACCCCTGCTCTCCAACCCCTGCTCTCCAACCTCTGCTCTCAAACCCCCACCAAATACCTCATAGTAGTTTGACATGTAGCACTCCCTTTCCACATTTACATTTTCATTTACATTTTAGTCATTTAGCAGACGCTCTTATCCAGAGCGACTTAGTGAGTGCATACATTTTTCATACTGGCCCCCCGTGGGAATCTAACCCACAACCCTGGCGTTACAAGCGCCATGCTCTACCAACTGAGCTACATGAGATATCTATATATATATATAATCACACACACTTACAACTCCTAGACACTTACACCACTCTGCAAGCTCCTACACACTCCCTACCCCTAGAGTCCCGCCCCCAGCCCCACCCCAGCCCAGGGAGAAATGTTTGTCTGCTACTTTGTTATTGTTCTTTTTGTGTTGCTGTTTGATTGGCTACCCGATGACACTGAAATATTGTGGATATCTACCTGTACATGATCTATCGACCTGTCTCTCTAGGTCTAGGATATATCTATCTACCTGTCTCTCCAGGTCTAGGATATCTATCTACCTGTCTCTCCAGGTCTAGGATATATCTATCTACCTGTCTCTCTAGGTCTAGGATATATCTATCTACCTGTCTCTCTAGGTCTAGGATATATCTATCTACCTGTCTCTCCAGGTCTAGGATATATCTATCTACCTGTCTCTCTAGGTCTAGGATATATCTATCTACCTGTCTCTCCAGGTCTAGGATATATCTATCTACCTGTCTCTCTAGGTCTAGGATATATCTATCTACCTGTCTCTCCAGGTCTAGGATATATCTATCTACCTGTCTCTCTAGGTCTAGGATATACAGTGGGGGAAAAAAGTATTTAGTCAGCCACCAATTGTGCAAGTTCTCCCACTTAAAAAGATGAGAGAAGCCTGTAATTTTCATCATAGGTACATGTCAACTATGACAGACAAAATGAGATTTTTTTTCTCCAGAAAATCATATTGTAGGATTTTTAATGAATGTATTTGGAAATTATGGTGGAAAATAAGTATTTGGTCAATAACAAAAGTTTCTCAATACTTTGTTATATACCCTTTGTTGGCAATGACACAGGTCAAACGTTTTCTGTAAGTCTTCACAAGGTTTTCACACACTGTTGCTGGTATTTTGGCCCATTCCTCCATGCAGATCTCCTCTAGAGCAGTGATGTTTTGGGGCTGTCACTGGGCAACACGGACTTTCAACTCCCTCCAAAGATTTTCTATGGGGTTGAGATCTGGAGACTGGCTAGGCCACTCCAGGACCTTGAAACGCTTCTTACGAAGCCACTCCTTCGTTGCCCGGGCGGTGTGTTTGGGATCATTGTCATGCTGAAAGACCCAGCCACGTTTCATCTTCAATGCCCTTGCTGATGGAAAGAGGTTTTCACTCAAAATCTCACGATACATGGCCCCATTCATTCTTTCCTTTACACGGATCAGTCGTCCTGGTCCCTTTGCAGAAAAACAGCCCCAAAGCATGATGTTTCCACCCCCATGCTTCACAGTAGGTATGGTGTTCTTTGGATGCAACTCAGCATTATTTGTCCTCCAAACACGACGAGTTGAGTTTTTACCAAAAAGTTCTATTTTGGTTTCATCTGACCATATGACATTCTCCCAATTCTCTTCTGGATCATCCAAACGCACTCTAGCAAACTTCAGACGGGCCTGGACATGTACTGGCTTAAGCAGGGGGACACGTCTGGCACTGCAGGATTTGAGTCCCTGGCGGCGTAGTGTGTTACTGATGGTAGGCTTTGTTACTTTGGTCCCAGCTCTCTGCAGGTCATTCACTAGGTCCCCCCGTGTGGTTCTGGGATTTTTGCTCACCGTTCTTGTGATCATTTTGACCCCACGGGGTGAGATCTTGCGTGGAGCCCCAGATCGAGGGAGATTATCAGTGGTCTTGTATGTCTTCCATTTCCTAATAATTGCTCCCACAGTTGATTTCTTCAAACCAAGCTGCTTACCTATTGCAGATTCAGTCTTCCCAGCCTGGTGCAGGTCTACAATTTTGTTTCTGGTGTCCTTTGACAGCTCTTTGGTCTTGGCCATAGTGGAGTTACAGGTCTGTGAGAGCCAGAAATCTTGCTTGTTTGTAGGTGACCAAATACTTATTTTCCACCATAATTTGCAAATAAATTCATTACAAATCCTACAATGTGATTTTCTGGAGAAAAAAAATCTAAATTTGTCTGTCATAGTTGACCTGTACCTATGATGAAAATTACAGGCCTCTCTCATCTTTTTAAGTGGGAGAACTTGCACAATTGGTGGCTGACTAAATACTTTTTCCCCCCACTGTATCTATCTACCTGTCTCTCCAGGTCTAGGATATCTATCTACCTGTCTCTCTAGGTCTAGGATATATCTATCTACCTGTCTCTCCAGGTCTAGGATATATCTATCTACCTGTCTCTCTAGGTCTAGGATATATCTATCTACCTGTCTCTCCAGGTCTAGGATATATCTATCTACCTGTCTCTCCAGGTCTAGGATATATCTATCTACCTGTCTCTCCAGGTCTAGGATATATCTATCTACCTGTCTCTCTAGGTCTAGGATATATCTATCTACCTGTCTCTCCAGGTCTAGGATATATCTATCTACCTGTCTCTCTAGGTCTAGGATATATCTATCTACCTGTCTCCCCAGGTCTAGGATATATCTATCTACCTGTCTCTCTAGGTCTAGGATATACAGTGCATTCAGAAAGTATTCAGACCCCTTCCCTTTTTCCACATTTTGTTACGTTACAGCCTTATTCTAAAATGGATTAAATGCATTTTTTTCGGCATAAATTTACACACAATACCTCATATTGACAAAGTGAAACGTTTTTTTTTTTTTTTGCAACTGTATAAAAAAATATTTTTAAAAATACCTTATTTACATAGGTATTCAGACCTTTTGCTATGATACTCGAAATTGAGCTCAGGTGCATTCTGTTTCCATTGATCATCCTTGAGATGTTTCTACAACTTGGAATCCACCTGTGGTAAACTCAATTGATTGGACATGATTTGGAAAGGCACACACCTGTCTATACATGGTCCCAAAGTTGACAGTGCATGTCAGAGCAAAAACCAAGCCATGAAAAACCAAGCCATGAGGTCAAAGGAATTGTCCGTAGAGCTCGGAGACAGGATTGTGTCGAGGCACAGATCTGGGGAAGGGTACCAAAAAATGTCTGCAGCATTGAACGTCCCCAAGAACACAGTGGCCTCCATTCTTAAATGGAAGAAGTTTGGAACCACCAAGACTCTTCCTAGAGCTGGCCGCCCTGTCAAACTGAGCAATATGGGGAGAAGGGCCTTGGTCAGGGGGGTGACCAAGAACCCGATGGTCACTCTGACAGAGCTTCAGAGTTCGTCTGTGGAGATGGGAGAACTTTCCAGTAGGACAGATATCTCTGCAGCACTCCACCAATCAGGCCTTTATGGTAGAGTGGCCAGACAGAAGCCACTCCTCAGTAAAAGGCACATGACAGCCCGCTTGGAGTTTGCCAAAAAGCACCTAAAGGACTCTCAGACCATGAGAAACAAGATTCTTTGGTCTGACGAAACCAAGATTGAACTCTTTGGCCTGAATGCCAAGTGTCACGTCTGGAGGAAACCTGGCACCATCCCTACGGTGAAGCATGGTGGTGGCAGCATCATGCTGTGGGGATGTTTTTCAGCGGCAGGGACTGGAAGACTAGTCAGGATAGAGGGGAAAGGTGAACAGAGCAAAGTACAGAGAGATCCTTGATGAAAATCTGCTCCAGAGCGCTCAGAACCTCAGACTGGGGCGAAGGTTCACCTTCCAACAGGACAACGACTCTAAGCACACAGCCAAGGCAACGCAGGAGTGGCTTTGGGACAAGTCTCTGAATGTCCTTGAGTGGCCCAGCCAGAGCCCGGACTTGAACCCAATCAAACATCTCTGGTGAGACCTGAAAACAGCTGTGCAGCGACGCTCCCTATAAAAATTATTTATTATTTGGGTATTGTGTGTAGATTGATTAGGGGGGAAAAACAATTCAATCCATTTTAGAATAAGGCTGTGACGTAACAAAATGTGGAAAAAGTCAAGGGGTCTGAATACTTTCCGAATGCACTTGTATCTATCTACCTCTCTCTAGGTCTATGATATATCTATCTACCTGTCTCTCTAGGTCTAAGATACACTATATATACAAACGTGTGTGGACACCCCTTCAAATTAGTGGATTCGGCTATTTCAGCCACACCCGTTACTGACAGATGTATAAAATCGAGCACACAGCCATGCAATCTCCATAGACAAACGTTGGCAGTAGAATGGCCTTACTGAAGAGCTCAGTGACTTTCAACGTGACACCGTTATAGGATGCCACCTATCCAACAAGTCAGTTCGTCAAATGTCTGCCCTGCTAGAGCTGCCCCGGCCAACTGTAAATGCTGTTATTGTGAAGTGGAAACATCTAGGAGCAACAACAGCTCAGCCACGAAGTGGTAGGCCACACAAGCTCACAGAACGGGACCGCCGAGTGCTGTAGCGCGTAAACATCGTCTGTCCTAGGTTGCAGTGCTCACTACCGAGTTCCAAACTGCCTCTGGAAGCAACGTCAGCACAATAACTGTTCGTCGAGAGCTTCATGAAATGGGTTTCCATGGCCGAGCACAAGCCTAAGATCACCATGCGCAATGCCAAGCGCCGGCTGGAGTGGTGTAAAGCTTGCCACCATTGGACTCTGGAGCAGTGGAAACGTGTTCTCGGGAGTGATAAATCACGCTTCACCATCTGGCGGTCCGACGGACAAATCTGGGTTTGGCGGAAGCCAGGAGAACGCTACCTGTCCCAATGCATAGTGCCAACTGTACAGTTTGGTGGAGGAGGAATAATGGTCTGGGGCTGTTTTTCATGGTTCGACTAGGCCCCTTAGTTCCAGTGAAGGGAAATCTTAACACTACAGCAGACAATGACATTCTAGACAATTCTGTGCTTCCAACTTTGTGGCAATAGTTTGGAGACGGCCCTTTCCTGTTTCAGCATGATAATGACCCCGTGCACAAAGCGAGGTCCATATAGAAATGGTTTGTTGCGATCGATGTGGAAGAACTTGACTGGCCTGCACAGAGCCCTGACCTCAACCCCATCGAACACCTTTGGGATGAATTGGAACGCCGACTGCGAGCCAGGCCTAATCGCCCAATATCAGTGCCTGACCTCACTAATGCGCTTGTGGCTGAATGGAAGCAATGTTCCAACATCTAGTGGAAAGCCTTCCCAGAAGAGTGGAGGCTGTTATAGCAGCGAAGGGGGGACCAACTCATGCCCATGATTTTGGAATGAGATGTTCGACGAGCAGGTGTCCACATACTTTTGGTCATGTAGTGTATGTCTACATGTCTCTATAGGTCTAGGATATATATACCTGTCTCTCTTCAGGATGGTGACACTTTCTGTTTGTCTTTATGTACATGTCAAATACATTGTCTTTACGTACGTCAAATACTTTCAAGTACTTTAGCTGTGCTTGATTAAGTTACCTCTGTGCCATGGAATAGTACCAAAAGTGTACGGTCCAAGCTAAATCAAGCGCACCTCAAGTATTTGACCCAACGATGCCCATCACATCTTTAACTAATTACAAAGCTCAGGGTTAGGTTTAATTAGTGATGGGGAAACAAGTATCCTATTGCTTTAATCTCAGTAGGTCTAAAATGGGTCTTGATAGATGACTATCGATCTGCTCTGCCCTTCTATGATGACTATCGATCTGCTCTGCCCTTCTATGATGACTATAGATCTGCTCTGCCCTTCTATGATGACTATAGATCTGCTCTGCCCTTCTATGATGACTATCGATCTGCTCTGCCCTTCTATGATGACTATCGATCTGCTCTGCCCTTCTATGATGACTATAGATCTGCTCTGCCCTTCTATGCTTTTCTTCTGTTTCTCCACTAATACCAAACATCGGTTTATCTTGTCTGTCTGATTGACTGGTTCTGTTTTCATTTGGCTCATTCTGTCTCTGTCTGAAACACTGTGGGTTTGTGTTGTTGTGTTTTGAGACTGTACTCAGTCCTTGGAGCTTCTACCCCTGAGTTTATATCTCCTTCCTTTTAAAGGCCTCTCAACCCCGGCCCCAACACACACACACACACTATAGAAACACATACAGCCCCAAGCCACCATGACCAATACAAACCAGTACACACACAGAGACAGACCCACACCGACACTCACACTCCAGTCCGTTGGCCAGCCCACTTCCTGAGTACACAGGAGCTGGATGACAGAACTGGGAGGTAAAATCGCCCGACTATCCTTATGCTGCTACTGCTGTAACCATCCTCAGTCATCAGTCACCTGCACAATCCCTGCTACAGTATAACAACCCAGGGCAGGGTTACCATCCTGTCAAACCACCATACAAGAGTCATCCCAGTGAGTAGACCCTCAGATGGCTGTTTCTCCTAGTAGCTCTCTACGGTTGACTTTGACTATCCCCCCATACCACTGGGAATCTCTCCTATTAGCGTTGCCCCCTGGGTCCGTATGAAGCTGCCCCATCCCCCTCCGGGTGGATAGCTCAGGTGTTTTGAGTTTTTATCCGCCGTTCAGATTTAGAAACAGAAACTGCTGCAATGATTTCCTCCCGGAGGCGTGGCCTAGGGGTGTGATCTGTGATTGGGTGACTGGTTTGAGTGAGTGCTCTCCTGTCCAATCCCCTGTCTGTGTGTCCCTGTCCCTCCCCCAGCCTACATCCACTCCAACCAGATCATGGGCTGGGGAGAGAAGGCCATTGAGATCCGCTCCGTGGAGACGGGACACCTCGATGGAGTTTTCATGCACAAGCGAGCTCAGCGACTGAAGTTCCTGTCGGAGAAGAACGACAAGGTGTGTGTAAGCACAAACACACGTATACAAGCTAAGAGCACACCAGCTGTAAGAAAGCCTAAAAATATAAGCCAACACACATGCTAACCCTCCTCATGATGCTTTGTGCAGGTGTTTTTCGCCTCTGTGCGTTCCGGCGGCAGCAGCCAAGTCTTCTTCATGACCCTGAACCGGAGCTCTATGATGAACTGGTAACCCTGGTAACCCCTCCTCCTTACACCCTCCCTCCATACTGTACATCCCTAACCAGAGGACAGGATGGAGGGATGAAGAGGGAGAACTGAGACAGACGAGTGAACACAGAGACGGGAGGAGGAGAGAGTCTCCCAGCCAGGCAGACGTTTGCAGTACCAACCTACCTCCACAAGAGGAACCAGAGAGGAACAGCAACTCTGCAGATCACACTCAGACAACTCTTTCTCTCTGTTGTGTTAGTTTCTCTCAGGCTTCGTCCGAGATGGCCCCCAATTTCCTATATAGTGCAATACTTTTGGTCAGAGTAGCCATTTTGGACGTAGCCTCCGTGTTTATCCCAGGTGTTGTTGTTTTTGAGAGGTGGTGACAGGATGTGCTAGTGTAGTCTCCCTAATGGGGTCAGGGACCAAGCGTATTGTCATGACCCCTGACCTTTGTGTGTATATATGGTGGGGGTGAGTGTAGATTCCTGACTGCTGGAGCAGTTGAAAAAATACCAATATTGTCACCAAAAATATGATATTCTTGGCATAGATGCCATTCTTGTTCTAGTTCACCTGTGCTCCCCACTTTCTCTGCGAATGTTCTATTTGACAGTCGATCTATTTGCCATATTTCTATCGTTACACATCTGTAAATGCCACATTCTATGATCTGAAACAGACCTGCTTTCCTATTGGACACTCTTACACTGAGACGGAACAACAGAGAAAAGGAAGACAGGATGATGAGAGAACGAGAGCAGTCTGAGTTTGTTTCCTTTATCTTCCTCCTGTTTTGGTGGGGGTTTTGGGCTTCCATGGTGACATCACTATTTTTGTAAATGAGTTAGACCAATAAGAAAGAGTTCCAATCCTCTCTGCCAATAGCAGCTAATTTTCTGTTTTCCCCTCCCCACTCAAACCACTCCCAGATAGTACTAGCAAAATTATTGCTCAAGAAATTGCTCTTTGCTAAGAAGCTGTTTCTTTTTGACCATTTTAATTGTAAATAATCACGGTAAGGTACTTAATTGTTACCCAGAAATGATTTGATATGGAGATAAAAACGGCTGCATTGGACAAACGTATAGGTTGGTTAATGGTCAGACTTCTTCCTACACTCCACCTCTTCTCTCCATCTCTTCCCCTGCCTCCGTTGGTTCACCTGCTTCTGTACATGTGCATAGTGACACACCTATTCTACTTGTCATCAATTCTGACTTCTACACTAAGGCAATACACAGGTCTAACTGGAGAGATGTGTGGTTGGGACTACTAACTTTCCAAAATGAGATTCACCATGTTAGCGTCAGTCAGGACCTTAGACTGCTGTGGTTTAAATGTACTTAAACTAGTTTTAGACGGCCAGGTAGAATGACCACACTATGAATCTCCACTATATTCACTTGAATCACATATAGTTTTTTAGGATACTGTGTCTGACTCTGTAACATAAGATCTGCCAAGGTAGTTGGTGAAAGTGGAGGAGGGTGTCTGTGTGTACTGAACCAATGATGATAAGACTACTGATGTGGGGTTGTATGTAATGCAGGGTAATAGGAATGAGCCTACTCCATCCACTAATCGCGTACCTCTTCAGTCTTCATATATCTGAAATGACTGGATAAATATAAGCGTGACCGACAGGTGTATGAACCTGGGTTGGCAGCCATCTTGCTTTCTCATATCTAGTCCTGTCAGATCTGTGAACACTGCAGGGGTATAGGTTAGAGAGAAGGGGGTTGATTCCAAGAAACCGTAGGGGAAATGTGATTTAAGCATTTCATTATGATATCTGACTGATCATTTAGAAAAAGACAGTCATCATGTTCATACTAGAAGGCTTTCTACAGAATGGAGAAAATGGTTTAAGGGATTTCTAAAATGTGTTTTTATCGTGGTATAATTTGTATTTACATTTTTTGTAAGTATCAGAGTGTGTGTGCATATGAGGATTAAACTCTGCCACTGTTAAGAACGTCTGTGCATTGTGTGACTGAGCGTGTGTGTGTGTGCTTTCAACTCGTCTGAATCACTGGGATCAATAACCCGCCCCCAGACTGGTACTCCACTATGTGATGTTGAAACGTAACTGTCCTTCCTTGTACAGACGTGATCACGGAGACATCCTCTACTGCTTTACTTCTCTCTGTCTGGATGTCTTCTTCTAAAATCTAAAATGCACAGCAGCACCATCACACACTGTTGGCCACGTAATTCCCTTCCCGCCAGCTTTGTCCACCATGTTGAGCTCCTTAACACACACACACGTAACACTAGACATAAGATGAAGTCCTGCTCTGCAGAGGGTCCATATGATTTCCTTGTTTGAGTGCTAATCTCAGTTGTGATTTTCATGTTCTTTTTGTGATTAAAACCAATGTCAATACTGCTGTATGTAGATCTGAAGCCACAGAGGGCTCTGGCTCCATGGGTTTATCTGTGTCATGTGTGTGTATGGCAGATTACCCAAGGTGCTTCACCTCCATGATCTGTGTCATGTGTGTGTATGGCAGATTACCCAAGGTGCTTCACCTCCATGATCTGTGTCATGTGTGTGTATGGCAGATTACCCAAGGTGCTTCACCTCCATGATCTGTGTCATGTGTGTGTATGGCAGATTACCCAAGGTGCTTCACCTCCATGATCTGTGTCATGTGTGTGTATGGCAGATTACCCAAGGTGCTTCACCTCCATGATCTGTGTCTTGTGTGACAGTGCTTGAAGTGGAATGAAAAAGTTGCCAGTATTCATTTAAAATGTTACACTACATGTAATCTCAGCTGTTAAGGCTGTCACAAAAGACTATAGTAAAAGGGGTCCATATTTTACAGCCATTATTCTATCAGAGGTGCCGGTACTCAAGCTGTAGCAAATCAGAAGAGCCTGATCTCTGTACCAGTCATCACCAGCCCACTTCAACCACTGGTCTGAGCAGTTCTCCAGTGTTCTGTTCTGGTTGTCTGCATGTAGAGGTGTGGGGAGAGCAGATCAGGACTGACTGCAGTAGGCCTACTCACAGCTTCTTCATACTTTTTTGGCCTCCAAGCTCACGTCACAAATATTTGTTTTTAATTAGTGAGGATAATTTTATTAAACATTGATGATGAGGGAACACAATGTTGGGATGGTATTTGTACACTGGATCCTAGCTTCCTTCCAGTTTAGCAATAAAGAAGTTAATACTGACTTATTTAGTGTTCTGCTTCCCTGTGTCAACACGACACACAGAGGGAGGTAGGGTGTATGGCTGATGAACATGGATACATGTGATTCTGGATGCTTTTTGTTTTACACTTCCATGTAACCTACTCACACACTTCATGTTTCCAAATGTCAACATGCATTAAAGATGTGTTGTGTGTGAATGACTAATTTCTCCTCTCTCAATAAATTATTGGGTTATGAGCCTATATTCCCTCTCATCCAGTGTAGTATCTTCAGCAAACATAGCCCAATATTGGACTAAAAGAGCCTATCGTTACTCCTTGTAGTCCAAGGACTTTACATGTTCTGTTTAGAGGTGAATTGGCTCTGGCAGCCAAAACAGCCAAATACTCCATCTAAATGTGAATCGATTCTCAATTGCGTTGCAGTTCAAGAAACACAACACCCTCTACTTTCATATCACATCAAAACAATTTCACAAATGCAAAATATACACTTACTGTACACCAGTGGAGGCTGGTGGGAGGAGCTATAGGAGGATGGGCTCATTGTAATGGCTGGAATGGAATAAATGGAACGGTATCAAACATATAGAAACCATGTTTGACTGCGTTCCTTTGATACCATTCCAATGAGCCTGTCCTCCTATAGCTCCTCCCACCAGCCTCCACTGCTGTACACTGTTTTAAACCACGTTGGTGGCGTCAGTCTTCCGTTTACAAACAGGTGTTCGGAGACACAAATAGCCAATTAGGTGCGCCTCGGTCTTCCGTCTGTTTCCGTAAACAAGCGCTGTAACATGGATATATGGCCGTGTAGGTACCCTAAGCAAAAGGATGTTGCATAAAGCTTACCTAATTTTTTACTTTCACTGCATCAAGGATAGCATACACAGCTTTGCAGCCTTCTTCAGTGTGTAGGTACACATCTTTTTCATTCAAAACAGCATTGATAGGGAACAAGTGAGCAGCAGGTGCTTCTAATCAGGGTCAGGGATGTGGCTTCTCTGGTCTACCTGTATACGAGTTATGGCTTGGTGCCCCGGGTGGGTGGAGATTTCACTTAAGGACCAATGGAATGGACTAAAATGAACAAACTCTGCCCACCAGGGGCACCAGGCCATGCAAGACTACCAATCACAAAGGAATACAGAATTATAGCCAAATTGGAAAAAGACTTCAATGGGGTTAATGCGTGAATTCTGTGAGGGCCCAGTATCTACTAATCTTTTTAAACCCCTGTTCTAGCTGTGTGTGTGCAATGTGGTGCCTCAATCATCAGACAATATCAATGGTACAATATAGGTGATTTTGTAAATAGTAGTTGTAGCTGATGCTTTCAAAGTTGGTTATATTATATATAATTTGAAAGGTAATTTCACGACTTTCAGAACCACTTATCAAACAAAGTTTAAAATGTATCAGGTTTTCATTTTTTAAAGCCATTTATACAGGTAATATTTACATGTATCCTAGAGGTCAAAGTCCTGTTGACCTGAAAACGTGTCTGATGGATAGCTGTGAATCTAAGCTTTCCAATTATATATGATTAAAGGGTATAAGTGAGCAATAACATGTTATGTACTGACGTTTGTCATAGGCTAAAATTCCTATGGGAGAAATGAAATAAAGAGTGATAACATACAGAAAGCTACAATTGCTGCACTGCTATCAGACATTTTCCAACTCTAGGGACATATACCTTCAAAAAAATCACTATGAGACATCGTCGGCCCAAGTGAGCCCGACCGACCCCCTTGGCTCATGGACTAAAGGCATAACTGTGCTAATTAGCTATCTGGGTCTCCGAACACCTGTGTGTGAACGGAAGGACGCCACAAACGGGTTGTCACTGAAAAATACTGTCGGCTGCAACTGTGTTTAAAAAAAAGTGTACAGTAAGTGTATATTTAGCTTTTGTGAAATTATTTGGATGTGATATGAAAGTAGAGGGCTTTATGTTTTTACAATTGTACCGCAATTGAAAATCGATTAACGTATAGATAGAGTATTTGGCTGTCAGAGACAATTCGTCTCTAAACAGAACATGTAAGGTCCACTTTAATGGAAACCTTTAGGGATGCGTTTCCACTTGATAGCACAGTCAACTGACTATCGTAAAAATTCATGAAAACAAATATTTGCTTTTCGGTCTTGAGGTTAGGCATAACGTTAGCAGTGTGGTTATTTTACCAGATAAAATGACTGAGAACACACTCATTTACAGCAACGACGTAGGGAATAGTTCCAGGGCAGAGGAGGGGGAAGGAATGAGCCAATTGGAAGGTTAGGGTTAGGTTTAAAATAACATTTTAAGATAAATTGTAGAAATAGGCGGGGTTTATGAACTTGTGGCTGTGGTAACTAGTGACGACCCTACGGATGCCGCAGTAAAATTGGTCGCGCTTGCGCAGTCCCGTTCCTCTTTTTCCTGGAAGGTAAGCGTTGCATGGCGCGTGCTTCTGTTCACGGGGGGAAACATACAACTTTTAGTAGTTTAATGTCAGTTTATTTTTGACTGGTCAGATTCATTTTAGGTTTTGGTAGTCGAAAGAGAAGTGAAAAGGTCGAAATGAAGTTTGTTTGCTGAGTGTAGGTGCTCTCAGCGATAGGGTGTGGGTCCCATGTTTCACGTTTCTGTAGCCACGGCTCTACTGAAAAAGAGGCATGAGGCCTTCTGCGCGCTTGTTGGAAGTTGTTAGTCATGTCTTGCTAGACATACTAGCCTAGCCGAATGTTGACAACTCCGCTAGGAAAACTAACCATGTTGTAATGTACTTTGACGTGAGACTATTTGTTAACAAACCATACATACAATTAACTTTCTGAAAATGACCATTTGTTGAGACATTTTAGGTAATCGCTAGATAACATTAGCTAATTGGCTAGGTAATACAATGTGTTTGTAAATAACTAACACTTGCTAGCATGTCGTAGCTACATTTAATGAATGTTATCTTTGTGCAAATACGGGAACGTTATCTCCATTGGCATGGATTAAATGCCAAACCTCTAAAATTAATAATTAGTTTTCCACCAACAGCATGGAATTGTCATTCTAGCTAGCTAAGTAACAGTAGCAAGCGAACACTGCTTTCAATCTAGCCATCTGGCTAACACGTTATCGCTTCTATTTATAAACCAACGAGTCGTTTATTAATTTAACTATTTGGTATGTATGTCTTTATAATCCGTAATCGGTGTTAGTGTATGTATTGTCCCAATTTGTTCATCCATAGGCATAGTTAAGGTTAGCTAGTTACGTGTTGTAGCCGGGCCTGGCAGAATCTTATTGTTAGCCTTTTTTTTACTAACCTAGCCAAACTTATTGGCTGAACGGTATCGCTGGTACTTGTGTTTATATCAGTAGTTAGTTGACGTTAGCGCAGAGGAAGCTGTCTAGCCAACATTGGCTATAAATGTTGTCGGGTCAGTTCCGAACGTCCCGGGCCAGGCCTACCCGTTATTTACCGGGGCACCATGATGCGGCAGGTTTATTGCGCGGCGAACTCCGGTTCTGCCTCCCGAGCGAAGGCGCAGGCCAAACTGGGACACGTGGACAGGGCGTGGGAATGGTTAACCAGACGAGGTCGGGCCCTGGTCCACTCTTTTCGTCTGATCTGTGAAATAAATCTGTTAGCAGTCGCCGTTAAGGTTGTTTGCAAGCTTTCCACGCGTGCTGGGACGTCCAGCATGCCCACGTTATCATCCTCCACATCACGTGTGTCAAATTAATTCCACGGAGGGTCGAGTGTTTGCGGGTTTTCGCTCCTCCCTTGTACTTGATTGATTAATTAAGGTCACTGATTAGTAAGGAACTCCCCTCACCTGGTTGTCGAGGTCTTAATTTAATGGAAATCCAGCAGACACTAGGCCCTCCATGGGATTAGTTTGACACGCCAGCTCCACATGTTGGCTATGACGTATTCCCCACGAGCATGGAAGGATGGTTTTGTAAAGTTTAATCAGGAAGTCTATGATACTTAGGAGGATGCGATTTCAAATGGTCAGAAGCCAAATGCTCAGTAATTTCCTGATTTGAGTATGGTTACATTCTCAGATTAATATAATAGTTTCATTTCAACTTTAACATGCGTTGCAATAACTAATAATCCTGTTTACATGGACATGTCTGAAATCAATCAACTTTGATAAATGCAGAAAATCGGCAATCAAAATAAATGTTCTACCACAGCGGCCATGTTATTTATGGGAACCCTATTTGATTCGGAGTTCAGACATATAAAGTTTGTATGTGAACTATTTCTAAGATGCATGCTTCCAGTTTTTCCGAACTCACTTCACTTGCGCATAACACGTTGAGTAGACCGAAAGTGTCATTGCATCAATGCTTTGTAATAACTTGTCCAACTTTTCTCATTATGTAACCCAACATTTTTTGTGGATATGTGTGCAACAAAAGTACAACATTCACCTTTTGCTACTATTTCTGTTTAGTCTACGCATACAATTTGATTGCCTACGTTTAGGATAAATCCAATGTATGCACCACACAGAACACACTCCACAAATTTGTTTAAATCCCCGTTAGTGAGCATTTCTCCTTTGCCAAGATAATCCATCCACCTGACGTGTGGCATATCAAGCAAGAAGCTGATTAAACAGCATGATCATTAAAGGTGGCCACAGATGTCTCAAGTTTTGAGGGAGCGTGCAGTTGGCATGCTGACTGCAGGAATGTCCACCAGAGCTATTGCCAGATAATTGAATGTTCATTTCTCTACCGTAAAATGCCTCCAACGTCGTTTTTAGAGAAGAATTTGGCAGTACATCCAACTGGCCTCACAACCACAGACCACGTGGGAGCGGTTTGCTGATGTCAACGTTGTGAACAGAGTGCCCCATGGTGGCGGTGGGGTTATGGTATGGGCAGGCATAAGCTGCAGGCAACAAACACGATTTGCATTTTGTCAATGGCAATTTTAATGCGCAGAAATACCGTGATGAGATCCTGAGGCCCATTATTTTTATAGCTATCTTTGACCAAGAGATTCATATCTGTATTTCCAGTCACGTGAAAAGCATAGATTAGGACCTAATGCATTTATTTCAATTGACTGATTTCCTCATGAACTGTAACAGTATACTTCTGGTGTAACAAAATGTAATGACGCTGTCAGTCTGATCGATGCTGGCACATGCGCAGATCAAATACACTGCTGGAACTCTTGATTAAGCTGTTTACATGTCCTAATAATTCGGGAGATTGCTCAGAAAACCAGGTGTTTTAATCGGCGTATGCTTACTTAGATTCTGACCGTACGCCGATTTAAGATGAGCAGAGTAAGATGTTTACATCACTATTGCCATACTCGGCCTACTGCCATAATCAGTTTTAATATCAAATTATTAGTGTAGACACTCATTGGCTCTTTACACCTTTTAGAACTTGCTGTTCTTGATCTGAGCAATGTGTGAGTCATTTCTCTGGTATTTTAAGTGTTGTGATGTCTCTCAGAATGTTAAGAGTGGACTGAGTTTTGGGACTATATAGTCGAAAGTAAAAATGTATTCAGTACAGACCAGTGGCTGTATTGCCAGTGCGGTAGCTCAATCGGGGACGTTTTTCCTGATTTTTAAATCAGGGTTTCTGGACTTTTCTGATCAGTATTCATACATCATTGAATTCAACTGGCACTGCTGTAGCTGTAATTGCCTGTTCTAACCTATGCATCTTTCCCTCTTCCCATGCAGTGCCCCAAATCCATCGCACCATGGCAGACACCGATCTTGACTTCACCACCGGAGAGTCTGGCGCCTCCGCCACCATTCCTATGCAGTGCTCTGCCCTGCGAAAGAATGGTTACGTGGTTCTGAAGGGACGCCCTTGCAAGATCGTGGAAATGTCCACCTCCAAGACAGGAAAGCACGGACACGCCAAGGTAGGGGATTGACTGGACATGCATACAAATACTACACTCTAGGGATGCCCCTGCTAGAGGGTGGACATTTACAGCAGTATTGGGGAATTCTGGTGAACAGGCATTGGGTATACATGCATTGTCCACATCTGTAGTAATTGACCAAGAAATGCTTTTTCTGAATTCACTAATCATAACTTTTGACTCATCAAATTAGGTTTTACTTAACTTGTTATGACAATGCTATTAGTGGTGTAGTAAAACTCTCCTTCCTCTCTTTAGGTTAACATGGTGGGCATTGACATCTTCACCAACAAGAAGTATGAAGACATGTGCCCCTCCACCCACAACATGGACGTGCCCCACATCAAGAGGAATGAGTTCCAGGTCAGTCTGAGCTCCCTTCCTGCCCAGTGAAGATTTTCCTATGCCACAAGGGTTCTCTTATCCAACATGTCCCACAGATTTATAATACCAGTTAACCTCTTGTGTACTAATTCAATAATGACTTGACTAATTCTATCAGGACACTACTTTCCAAGAGACTAGAAAATCCACTTAACACTGCAGTCACTGTCTGGTGTCAATCCAACCACAGTCTGGGATAATAAGGCTAGAAACTCCCAGAAGACTGCCTGTGTAGTTCTGTAGTTGTGCAGGTCACATGGTTTTTAGCCTGTCAGTTGGTGTGTATGGGGACTAGTGAGAACTGCTGTCATCCTTGTCCAGAGATGCATTCAGGGAGCTGTACTGCTCTGAGGAAGTAGCTGCTGAGGCATTGGGAAGTTACTGGCCACAACCCTTTGTTTACCGGTTGGTTACATTACCTGGGGGGTAGACCTGTCACAAAGCAGGATCAAATACGTTGACGTGTTTGGTAGGACTTCGAGCCAATTTATGCTTGGTCCAATAATGTGGTCAGAGGCTCAGTATGGCGGGTGTGGTGCAATTCCAGTCCTCCGGAGGCATGCATAGACCAAATCGAGCACCGTACCTCATCGCCGTGCGCCTCCCACATGTTTTAACAATGCGGAGGGCTCCGTAGAGCTCTGCATTGACATGATTGGTTGACGGGGGGGGGGGGGGGGGGGGGGGTCCTGTATAAACACACACGCTCTGCTCAACAGCTCTGCGCTGCTCCACGAAGCGCAAGAAGTATGAATGCCCTGAGTTCTGCAGAGGCCGTATCACCGTAAACGCTACATGGCTAATGCAGATACCGGATTGACCATGCAGCGCCTTTAAGCACGGTCAATTGGGTGCCTCATAGTGCTTCTCACTCATTCTCTGTACTTCATTTAAACACATTTGATCACATATTAAAGTGAAACTGACAGCATTTTAGCTAAATTAAATATTTTAAAAAATTGGTTCACGTAAACCCCCAGGAAGAATGACACTTAATCTGACAAGATTTGTTTTAACACTTTTTTGGTTACTACATTATTCCATATGTGTTATTTCATAGTTTTGATGTCTTCACTATTATTCTACAATGTAAATAAAATTAAGACAAACTCTTGAATGAGTAGGTGTCTGAACTTTTGACTGGTACTGTATGCTAACTGGATAACAGTTGTTCAAGTTCTTGCTAGCTAATCAAATGATACCTGTATATCTAGCTGTGTATAGCCACCGAAAAACAATGAGGGGGAAAAGTCAGTTACTCACCCACTCCAATGATATCCTCCTACCAGCTAGCTAACGTTAGGCTCTGTGTTTTTAGCTTGCTACATAAATAGATATGCTAGCCTATTAGCCACGTTATGACTGACTTGTGATCTTTGCACTTGCTAGTTTTATTGTATTGACATTCCCAGCCTTAGTTACATTCATCCGTTTTTGTCCAAATTATTGAGTCATGGAAACTGACAGTGCATCCTGAATGGCGGCAGCAAACAATGTACCAGGCCAGCTGTGATTTACAACCTGATAGCAATATTTTTTTGGACTACCAAGAAATGTGTTGGTGAATTATATTAATCATGCATTGAACTGCATCCATCTATTCTGCCAACAATGCCTTAGTGTACATCATGGAATGTTGAGTGAAATATAATCTATTTTTAAAACCTCAAAGTTGGTTTTGTAGCATAAACTGGGAATGTAATATTTGACTGATTTATGATTGTCTGTTTGTCTCATATCTGCAAAGTAGTTAAAACGCTGTCAGTTCCACTTTAAATGTAACTGTAAATTGTATATTTGCTCACACTGGTTGGCATTGGAGCCTTCCCCTGTGTTAATGCACTCTTTCTAATGCAAGACGATCACCCAGCACTGCGCCCAATACCCGTGGTGTGAGTGTGAATGGTTCTTGCTACAGAGATCTCCTTGGAGATGGCCGTTACACCACAGTGACCAGATCACACACCTGATGTGATGGCTAACAAAACAAATGAACACACACACTTTCTAACATGCTCATCTCTCACATCATCGCCTGATTTATTTTTTTGCATATTGCTTTCTGATCTGCACAGGGTGTCTAAAATAAAGACTACCTGGAATGTGCCTTCATGTGTCCGACTGTGGATGTAACACATGTTTTGTGTTTCCAGCTGTTGAACATCACTGATGGGTTCATGTCCCTCATGGGTGACAATGGAGACGTGAGGGAGGACCTGCGTGTGCCTGATTCAGACCTGGGCAAGGAGATAGAGCAGAAGTTTGCCGCCTCGGAGGATATCCTGGTGAGTCTGGAACTGGGTGTGTGCGCGTTTTGGGTGGTGTGTGAAGCTTGACGGGTTTGTTGGTCTTAGCCTTAACCAATCATATCTCTGTCTGCAGGTCTCTGTGCTGTCTGCTATGGGGGAGGAGTGTGCTGTGGCCATTAAGCAGATGACCGGTAGCAAATAGAAAGACAGGACTGGCCTGCCCAGGCAACAAACTCCACCCACAACCAGTCTCTAACATTCTTATTGGTTCTTCTGTCACCAAAGCGACGGCCTTCAGACCACCTCAATCATTCTGTTGTGATTACTCCTTTGTTTTTTCCCCTCTCGTTTTTTGGTTTCTCTCCTGACGCTGTCGGCTGTCCCACCGTTACCACGGCACGCTCGCTGTGTTGGGTGGCATTCTGCCGGATCACTGAGGTTTTGTTTAGTTATACATAATCTACTATATAAAGAAAAGTACTTATTGGTGAAATATAGATTCTTTTTTTGACTTCTTCCTCATTCCTGTTTATTTTTGCCTTCGAGATGTTTTGGTCTTGCCACATACATTCCTGAATGTTTAAAATAATGATGGGATCCAGCTTTTTGTATGATCATTTTTTTATATTCCTTATAATTGAGCTCGTCTGACGCCTTTTTAGAGGGAGGGGGGAGCTGTTTGAATGGTGGGAGGAGGGGGCTTGTGGCCCCTTTTACTGACATTGAACTCCGTTAGGGTTGTCCCTCTCTGGCTGCCATATTGCTGCTTCCCAGCATGGCCTCTCTGCTCTGGCTGATCAGACAACTCTGACGCTTTTCTCCCAAACCGTGGGAATGCCGGTGGCTAGCACTTAACAAGCAGTCTTAACAGTCCCACCCCAGCATTTCAAAACACTTCGATATGAAGAAAAAGAGAACATTAGAGAAAAGATGCTAAATATGGAACCAAACTTCAGTGATTTCTCTTGTCAGTGCCGCTCTGTCTGTTTAGAAAGCCGGAGGGCCCTGCGCGCTTACCTCGGTCACCATGGCAACCTGGCCCCGCCTTGGGCATCTCATAATAGTCGGAAAGAGTGAGGCGTTGGTGTGGCAGCGTGGAATGTTCTGGAAGGCATTTTGCAGTGAGGTGTGTGTGTGTGTGTGAGGGGCTGGGGCGGGGGGAGGGGGGGGCGGGTGGAGTTGCAAACTTATTTTGTTCACTCGAGGCCTTTGTCACCTGACTGGAGATGGCAAAAAATAATAAAGTTAAAACAAATAGAAAATAGCTTTCTTGGTTGTGGTGGTGGTTCTGTGTTTGTCTTCACACTAGAATGTTTCACTGTCCAATCAATGCCTGATTCTTTTGACGTAAAATAATGACAGGAATGGATGGGTTTCAGCTTTGGTTGTGAACTCTACACTGTCCAAGTTGCCTGGGACCATAGGGTATGCTACTCTGTACATTCATACTCGCATAGTATATCAGTTTGATCCATGGCAACTGGCACATCTGTAACATGGCTTCAGCTCCTTCTGCACTGGTCTGAAAATGGGTCAGATGAAAGCAGAATGGTGGAAGTCTGGAAAGGAGAGGAAGCCGCTGCACTCAATCAGTGCTTGACTCCTAGCCTGAAGCGCAGTTTGCTACAGCAGTCTTGAAGCACTTGTACAGCCTGGGTTTGAATCCTGTTTTTCACAAGTTGTCTTATAGGATTACATGCATAGAAATGGAATGAATAGAACGGACAAATCATTGACTTGAATGGGGACTGCCGTTCTATTCATTAAGTTCTATGCATCCTATCCAGATAACGTTTGAAAAAACTGGGCCCTGATACCCAGTGAAGGACACGTACTCCACTGCTTCCTGTCCTTCTAGTCTTTGGCCCAGTGCCCAGACCGGGAGTACACGGCAAGTTACAACTGAGGCAATGCAATGCACTGCAGATATCACCAGTGTTCAGGGCTCAGCTGAGGTTCAATGACTGAGTGAAACTGGCTGGGTTTGAGCCAAGATGAAGCCCTGTCCCTGCAGGGGCCTATATGGCTTTGGGAGCCACACCCTGCCTGAACGCTCGACACTGCAGTGTGACGACTCCTTCATTCTCTTCACACAACAATCCATATCTCATACACAACTTATCTGCATGCTTGAGTGGGATCATCAAGGCTCTCAGAAACCAGGACCGCGAGTCAGATCAGTCTTAACACTAAACTAGTACGTACACTCACCGGCAAGTTCATGAAAATAGATCACTCCAGTGAGTCGCGTGGCTTGCTATATAAAGCAGGCATTGAGGCATTTAGTAACTGTTTTATATAATGTTAGAATGGGCTAAACGAGTGACCTGAGCGTGGTATGGTCATCGGTGCCAGGCGCACCGGATCCAGAATCTCAAACTGCTGCCCTCCTGGGCTTTTCACACACGATAGTGTTTAGGGTTTACCGAGAATGGTGCGACAAACAAACAACTTCCAGTCAGCGGCAGTCCTGTGGGCGAAAACAGCTCGTTGATGAGAGGTCAAAGGAGAATGGCAAGAATCATGCCAGCTAACAGGCGGGCCACAAACTGACATAACGGCGCAGTACAACAGTATGGTGTGCAGAACGGCATCTCGGAACGCACAACTCGGCTCCAGTGGACACTCGATCACCAACACTGGACAACTGAGTGGAAAAACATTGCCTGGAACATGACAGCGAGTTCAGTTTACATGAGTTGCCTGCACAGTCCCCAGACCTCAACCTAATAGAGCATCTTTGGGATGAGATTGAGCTGCCTACTGCTATATCGGTCCACTAAATACAGGAGGAGTAAAGAGCCAGTGCACTAATTTTGTGATTGTTTTGCTATGTCATTAACACAATGAGGGGGACTAATTTACATTTTAGTCATTTAGCAGACGCTCTTATCCAGAGCGACTTACAGTTAGTGAGTGCATACATTTTTCATACTGGCCCCCGTGGTAATCGAACCCACAACCCTGGCGTTGCAAGCGCCATGCTCTACCAACTGAGCAACATGATAACGATACATACTAATGATTTATTATTTAAATATTGAAAGGGAGTGTTCAACAGAGAGAAACAAAATGGTGGCAAACAATGCAGGCACTAGGGATGGGGGCGTGCTGGTCTGAGCAGAGGAGATGTAGTCGTTTGTGTGTGTAAATTGTTTGTGTTTGGGGTGAGGAAAAGTCTATTTCTTCACATTTTGTGTTAAATGGGATTAAAATTGATTAAATTGTCTCTTTTTTTTTGGTCAATAATCTACAAAAAGAATTACTCTTAATGTCAAAGTGGAAGAAACATGCAAACTTTTTTTTAACACCCTAGAGTTGATGTCTGCGCACCCACTGAATCGAATTAGCATAATACAAAAGTCCCCATCAAAATCCATCTGTTTAAGATAAAGATCTGTTTTTTTGCATGGGCTGCGTCTCAATCCACCGCATTCACCAATGCCGGCCTTCCACGTCTGCGGTGGAAGGTGGCAGAGCTACAGCGGTGTTTGGCAGACCATGAGACATCCCAAAAATCGGTCTTCTCACAAACGTCTGTAGCATCCAAACGGTTTACCCAGTGATTGATGGATAAGTGCAGGAGCTGTCTTTTTTCCAAGTCGGTCCATTAGACTATGTTCACCGAAATTCATAAATGACATTATGCTAGAGACTTACTGGTTGATACACATTTTCCATGACTTCTCCATTACTTTTAACCAAATGTTCATGACTATTATTATTGCCTACATGAAAAAGTAAAGCGTTATTGACACTGGAAAGCTGCTGTGTCTGATCCCATGTAGACTTACCACCACCTGCCATTGTGCCCTTGATCAAGGCACTTAGCCCCCCACATAGAACTGCACTGTTACTCACGTGGTCAACCCTCCATCTGGAGCGCTTCTGGGTGTGCAGGCTTGGCTTTTGATCCAGCCCTGAAACACCCAAGTCTGCTTATCAAGGTCCTGTTGAGCAGCTGATGTTTAGGCTACAATGTGGTTAGACCAGGGCTTGAACAAAAGCCTGCACACCCAGTAGCTATCCTGGAGGATGGTTGCCACCCTTGATATAAAATATTCCAACCAAATACTTTTCTCTTTATAAAATGATTACCTCATTCAATAAATCAGGGATCAAATTGATAAGGTAGGCTACTTCAAAGCAAGGTACAACTAGGCGTGTTTATTAGACTCAAATGTTCATGTTTCAGTGGTGAGATGTGCACAGCAAGTTATTTGTCAATTAGGCTATTAGAATATGTTTTACGTTGTCGCAATTACATGGCTACTGTTTAATAGAAGGGAATCCCAGTTTTCCAACGGTGCAGATTTATCTAGGCTCTACAGTTCCGGTGGAACGGCGACAGCGAAATGAATCCTTAGTTATCTCCCTGGTTAACTATAGCTAACTGAATTGGTGATCTAGTTTGTCTGTGATTATTTTAAACCTGCCGCTGAAATGTCCGCGCCCTCTCCTCGGGCAATGGCCCACTTGCACTGGCACACACACACAGACATGCACTGAAGGGTCATTCCGATAATGGCTGATATGTACTTTTTTTTATTGATTGATCATATTTAAAAGTGTGCTTTCATGTGTAGTGTCGAGACAACGATGCTGACATGCTGTGATGACAAGAAATCCGCCGACACTGTCCTTGATTATAATGGTTTATTACGTCAAAGATTACAGTATCAATTTACAGACTCCTGCAGACATCTGGAGAACAACTGACCCAATCTCTAATATGTTATTCCTCTCCCTCCTTTGTTCCAACCATGGTATTTATAATATGTAACATAATATGGGTGGTTTTTTATAGACCAATCCCTGGCCTTTACACATCCGAATCTCCTCTGTCTTAGGGGGCCCCTATAGTAATGTTTTCCAGATGTTTCCGCAAAGCAGAATATGCAAACCTCAGCCAAAGTCATAGAATCTTCAGATACTACACATGAATTACATTAACAATTATGAAAATAATTTTCATGCCCTAACAAACCCTAATTTAACAACTTGGAACAGCGCATCATGCCATTCAGGTTGGCACATCTTAAATCTGCGCAATCTCGAACATCCAACTTTCACGCACAGATTCACAGACTAGCGGCAAATACATTTGAACAAAGCGGAATCAGGAAATGAATGCCCACTCCCCATTGCTATTCAATGAATATCCCGCCTTCATTCAGCTTTGATCAACCTTTTTTGCCTTGGTGAGTGAATCTGGGCCAGTGACAGGCTACCTGTTTTTATAGAGCTGGAACGCAATTCCTTCAAAACAGCTCCGGCCAAAGTCAAGCACTGGGTTTACCCCTCTATGGAAAATGTGTTAAATATGGGTCCCAAATGTTTTTTTAAAATTCCTGATCTTTATTATATCTCAGATATAGGACAGAAACTTTAAAACAAATTTCCTTTTGATTTATTTTGTGACTACCTGTTTTTCCATGTATGAATCTGTTCCTTAATGCGTTTCTATGGGCTAATAGCAGTAAGGCCAAATTCAATGTTTCATCATCTCACTCATATATATATATATATACACACACACACACTGAACAAAAATAGATGCAACAATTCCAACGATTTTACCGGAGTTACAGTTCCTATAAGGAAATCAGTTAATTGAAATAAATAAATGAGGCCCTAATCTATGGATTTCACAGCCATGGGTGGCCTGGGAGGGCATAGGCCCACAAAAGGGTTTTATTACAGATATAAATACTCCTCAGTTCCATCAGCTGTCCAGGTGGCTGGTCTTAGACGATCCTGCAGGTGAAGAAGCCAGATGTGGAGGTCCTGGGCTGGCGTGATTACACGTGGTCTGCAGTTGTGAGGCTGGTTGGACGTCCTGCCAAATTCTCTAAAACAATGTTGGAAGTGGCTTATGGTAGAGAAATAAACAATGAAATCTCTGGCAACCGCTCTGGTGGACATTCCTGCAGTCAGCATGCCAATTTCACGCTCCCTCAAAACCTCAGACATCTGTGGCATTGTGTTGTGACAAAACTGCACATTTTAGAGCTGCCTTTTGTTTCCAGCACAAGATGCACCTGTTTAATCAGCTTCTTGATATGCCACACCTGTCAGGTGGATGGATTATTTTGGCAAAGGATAAATGCTCACTAACAGGGATGTAAACAAATTTGTGCACAACATTTGAGAGAAATAAGCTTTTTGTGCATATGGAAAATTTCTGGGATCTTTTATTTCAGCTCATGAAACATGGGACCAACACTTTACATGTTGCGTTTATATTTTTGTGCAGTATAGGTATCTTCGCTGACGTGGTCATGTTTTCAATACAGACTCCTTTTGTCGTACAGTATTCCATATAAGGAATCCAGACCTTATGAAAGTTGCACAGTATACCCTTAATCTTGTAATAAATCAAATCTAGTGATACATAACTTGACATTTCTGCCATCCATTTCTGAGTGCATGATATTCAGTTTCACTGGCATGTAGTACATTATATGGATGGTCTTAAACTGCAGTAATGTAAGACTGAGATTATATGAACACGACTGGGCATTCTAACATAATAGTGTCTCCCAGTTCTTCCTCACATCTTTGTTTTACATGTTTTGTGTCATCGGGAAAAGCCTCTATCAACCCTTGATACAGTTTGGAAATCAACTTTAGAGGTTTGTCAGACTGCCTTAAAATAGTTTAAATCTTATAAGCTTCTGGCTTGTCCAGTGTTTGCTGCACTGAGAGAATAAAGTGTTGAATCTGCAAAAGATCACCTCAGCACCGTCACAGACTGGTCTTCCCTAACTGCTGAAACCCCTGTCACCATCTGATCCTGCTCAGATGAGGCATGACAAAGTTACCTTGGTGTACATTTATACATTATATTATCCAAGAATATAATCAATAGTTCAATAATTGAAATGACCATCAACTTAAGATGGAACTTTGTATCCATTCACAGGTTGATATAATATAACAATTCACCTGAGCTCCATAGACTGGTCTTCCGTGGCTGTCTTACCCTGCTGGGACACCTGTCACCATCTGATCCTGCGAAGATATGATGAGCATAGTGTTGTGTACTGACTGTGCACCATGACAGTGAAGCCTGTACAGCTGTTTATACCGTGTCAGTATTAAAGAAGTAGGGAATTAGCTAGGGAAACCGATAGATCAATAATGTTACATTGCTATACTGACTAATAAAAATTCACATTGTGCTGTCAAAAAACGTCAGAATATCAGTCTTCAATCATTTGGCTGCTGGTTTCATCTTTTGATTCAGGTTTAGTGTGATTGAGGCAAAAATAATAGCTAAAGTCAGTGAGCTAGCTAACATTAGCCAACTTTTGGCTAGATCCAAATGGTACATCAACTGGCGAAAACTAGCCAAGTTAATTTACTTCTGTTGAAACTAGACAAAAAACTAAGACTACAAAACATTTCCACACACACAACAGCTGTTAAAGACTGCTACTGACAGATATCTAGAGCTGAACTGGCTGTGGTAGCTACTAGCTTGCTAGCTAGTTCATTCACTTCAGACAGAGGGGATGAAACATGTAATGCATTAGCTTACATTACATTACACTAACTCAGCACTGGGAATAAATACTTTTTTGTTGTTGTTAAGTCAAACAGCAGTTACCTTGCCAGCTTGTATCAGTCAAATAAAGAGTAGCCAGTTTCTGCTCTGCTTGCTTTTACAACTTGGAGAAAAAGCACAACACATACAAACAACAGCTGCCTCTGTTTGCGCGCTCTGTGGCGTCCGTGTGGTCCTAAATCCAGCCGGCTGATACCGCCAAACAGCCTACCCAACCAAAGGTAGCTCAGTTGATAGAGCATGGCGTTTGCAACGCCAGGGTTGTGGGTTCGATTCCCACGGGGGGCCAGTATGAAAAAAATGTATGCACTCACTAACTGTAAGTCGCTCTGGATAAGAGCGTCTGCTAAATGACTAAAATGTAAATGTAATGGTCCTAAAGCACACTGATGCCGCTTTTTGTATCACAGTACAATGATAAAACTGTGGGGGACAAAAATTCAATTTCAGAATGTGGGGGGGGGGGGGGTCATGTCTGAACAACATTTAGGCTTGCCTAAACAATGGGGGTGAATACTTATGCAATGACTACATTTTAGTTATACAATTTGTATTAATATGTAAAAATTTGTAAAAATGTTATTTTCACTTTGCCCCTTTAATTGTATTTATTTTGTAATTGATCTACACAAAATACTCCATAATGTCAATCAGCAGTTGCTATATCAATTTGTGGACTAAATTAATTATATGTACCCATTGATTCTTTAAGAATATAACTTATACATAAATGCCTTGTGCATAGTTCAACTGTCATACCCCATCAGAACCCAAAATAGAAGCTTGTTTTACTCCAATGTTTGTAAACAAAGAGAATGTAAACAAACTATATAGTCTCAACATGGTTAAAACTATCATTTTGATATCATGGACTGTCAATCCTTGCATCCATGTGAGAGGTGTTGACATGTTGAAAGCACCGAGCTGTCTGTTTGAACGACTGGCACACAGCTCAGACACCCATGTATACCCCACAAGACATGCCACCAGAGGTCTCTTCACAGTCCCCAAGTCCAGAACAGACTATGGGAGGCGCACAGTACTACATAGAGCCATGACTACATGGAACTCTATTCCACATCAGGTAACTGGTGCAAGCAGTAGAATCAGATTTTAAAAAACAGATAAAAATACACCTTATGGAACAGCGGAGACTGTGAAGCAACACAAACATAGGCACAGACACAAGCATACACACACATGATAACATACTCTCTATACACACACGTACAGTGGGGGAAAAAAGTATTTAGTCAGCCACCAATTGTGCAAGTTCTCCCACTTAAAAAGATGAGAGAGGCCTGTAATTTTCATCATAGGTACACGTCAACTATGTCAGACAAATTAAGAAAAAAAAATCAAAAAAATCACATTGTAGGATTTTTTAAGAATTTATTTGCAAATTATGGTGGAAAATAAGTATTTGGTCACCTACAAACAAGCAAGATTTCTGGCTCTCACAGACCTGTAACTTCTTCTTTAAGAGGCTCCTCTGTCCTCCACTCGTTACCTGTATTAATGGCACCTCTTTGAACTTGTTATCAGTATAAAAGACACCTGTCCACAACCTCAAACAGTCACACTCCAAACTCCACTATGGCCAAGACCAAAGAGCTGTCAAAGGACACCAGAAACAAAATTGTAGACCTGCACCAGGCTGGGAAGACTGAATATGCAATAGGTAAGCAGCTTGGTTTGAAGAAATCAACTGTGGGAACAATTATTAGGAAATGGAAGACATACAAGACCACTGACAATCTCCCTCGATCTGGGGCTCCACGCAAGATCTCACCCCGTGGGGTCAAAATGATCACAAGAACGGTGAGCAAAAATCCCAGAACCATACGGGGGGACCTAGTGAATGACCTGCAGAGAGCTGGGACCAAAGTAACAAAGCCTACCATCAGTAACACACTACGCCGCCAGGGACTCAAATCCTGCAGTTCCAGACGTGTCCCCCTGCTTAAGCCAGTACATGTCCAGGCCCGTCTGAAGTTTGCTAGAGTGCATTTGGATGATCCAGAAGAGGATTGGGAGAATGTCATATGGTCAGAAGAAACCAAAATATAACTTTTTGGTAAAAACTCAACTAGTCGTGTTTGGAGGACAAAGAATGCTGAGTTGCATCCAAAGAACACCATACCTACTGTGAAGCATGGGGGTGGAAATATCATGTTTTTCTGCAAAGGGACCAGGACGACTGATCCGTGTAAAGGAAATAATGAATGGGGCCATGTATCGTGAGATTTTGAGTGAAAACCTCCTTCCATCAGCAAGGGCATTGAAGATGAAACGTGGCTGGGTCTTTAAGCATGACAATGATCCCAAACACACCGCCCGGGCAACGAAGGAGTGGCTTCGTAAGAAGCATTTCAAGGTCCTGGAGTGGCCTAGCCAGTCTCCAGATCTCAACCCCATAGAAAATCTTTGGAGGGAGTTGAAAGTCCGTGTTGCCCAGCGACAGCCCCAAAACATCACTGCTCTAGAGGAGATCTGCATGGAGGAATGGGCCAAAATACCAGCAACAGTGTGTGAAAACCTTGTGAAGACTTACAGAAAACGTTTGACCTGTGTCGTTGCCAACAAAGGGTATATAACAAAGTATTGAGAAACTTTTGTTATGGACCAAATACTTATTTTCAACCATAATTTGCAAATAAATTCATTAAAAATCCTACAATGTGATTTTCTGGATTTATTTTTCTCATTTTGTCTGTCATAGTTGACGTGTACCTATGGTGAAAATTACAGTCCTCTCTCATCTTTTTAAGTGGGAGAACTTGCACAATTGGTGGCTGACTAAATACTTTTTTCCCCCACTGTACACATGGATTTTGTGTTGTAGATATGTGGTAGTGTAGGGGCCTGAGGGCACACAATTAGTGTGCTGTGAAATCTGTTATGAATGTAATGTAATGCTTTTTTAAATGTATAACTGCCTTAATTTTGCTGGACCCCAGGAAGAGTAGGTGCTGCCTTGGCAGGAGCTAATGGGGATCCATAATAAATACAAATATAAATACAAATAGCTCTGTATATGAATTTGAGAGTGAATACATTTCTCCAGCCCTATCCCTCAGCTTTTTACCGAACCAGTGGCGGGGAGAACTCTTTGTTATTGTTTCTACTGCCAATTACCCCTTTAAATCTATTTCAATCCCACTTTGTAACGCAACAACGTAAAAATAGTTCAACGGGTTGTAGACTTTCTATAGGCACTGTATAGAAGATTTCGATAAAATAAATATAAAATAAGGTGTGTGAGCTTGTTGGTCACTCATGCATGCTTGTGGTCAGGCTACTCAGTAAGCATATTAGCAACAAAACAGACCCATTACATCAGCAAAGCCACGACCCTGCTTTTCTACCTGTCAATGATTGACCACTCTCTCATGCTGGGTCTGGGTGGGTTCTGTCTGGCTGCTCTTTGGACCCGACATGGTCTTTGTCGTGGATCAACATAACATAAGAACAACCAATAATAACCAATGAAGGCCTCCATTTAAAAAAAACTAATATATACAATAGATTTAACATAAGAGATACAAAAGCTTGTAAAAATACAGCATTCAAAGGTAAACTACAGAAAAATAGTCAATTCACAACTATACAGCACCAGTGATTTATTTATTGAAAGTATGGGAATAGTATTTCCTTCATTTAATTCATCAGTGTACTGCAGTCTACAGTAGAATATCCCAAATTCCAATTTGGAATGCCGTTCACAGAACAATGACCATATTAGGCAAAGGGCTCACGTAACGACGTTTACTAACACCGCGCCTGATTGATGCAACTTCCTTTCTACTCCGCACACTCAAGATGGCACCGGTACGTGAAAAGAGCTCGACAGAAAAACCCTTCTTATCATTGTTAATTTCACTTTTACTTAACAAAATGTGCACCATTTTACATCTCAAAATGTATTTCTGGAGTTATGTGATGAAATAAAGCAAGAAACTACTCGCCATTCAATAGGCAGCTAGGCTAGGCTAAGCTAGCTAGCGTTATACGTGTTCAGTTTCAAAGTTATCATTGCTGTAAAGCAACGTCTGCCAAACTCGGTCTTGGGGACCTCAAAGGGGTGCGCGTTTTGTTTTTTGCCCTAACATATCCGCGGGAAGATGTTTTCAGTTGTGGGTGCTGATAAGTGATATAATAATGCATTCTAATAGATATTTTGCCTCACCGGATTTGCCTCGTGGTATACAGTTTCATCAAGCGTTTAGGATTTAAACACGTGGGGAAATCTTAGCAGGGTCCAGAAGAATTTTGGGCTTTTATAAACTTATTTCATGCAATTCTACTTCATTTAGGCCTACATGACATACAATTTTTAATACACAAATGAGTGGCTACTCTGACAGAAATAAAAACTACCTGGGCCCGGTTTCCCAAAAGCATCTTAGGCTAAATTGTTGGAACCATAGGATCCTATCGTTCTAAAAATTAAAACAGCCTTAAGATGTTTTTGGAAAACTGGGCCTTGGTCTTGACCTGACCCAGGGCCAATAAAAAGGGAGACAAATTGTACAATATTAGGAGGAAATATACATTTTATAGGCTCAGCTGGTAGAGCACGGCGCTTGTAACGCCAAGGTAGTGGGTTCGATCCCCGGGACCACCCATACACAAAAAAATGTATGCACGCATGACTGTAAGTCGCTTTGGATAAAAGCGTCTGCTAAATGGCATATTATATTATTATATTATAACTTCCCAGTGGCACTGACTCACCCTATGATGAAAATAACATGAATATGCGTAGCCTTCTCACCATACCAGTGATGGTCTCAAGATAGGCCTGAGCTACTTTGAAAAAGCAGTGATGTTTGTAAGTTGAGGAAAAAAATGGTAACTTCAACTGACAAATTAGTATTCTCTTTTCAGCAGTAGTGATTTGCTTTCCAATCGTATTTCCTGCGATTGTAGTTTGAAATTAGCAAAAGCGCTTTATCTGTTCACTGACAGCGTGAAGTACAATCTGTAGAAATAGAATCCATAGAACAAAAATGCCATTCAAGTCAGGACTGACAGCCATTTTGAGCATACCCGTGAGTTTACCAGTCAAATTACCAGGGTGAGGTTCCAAAACCCTTCCCAGCTAGCACATTTGACATTGCTCATCCATATATTTATTTATAGATTCTTAATTCCATTGCTTTACTTAGACTTGTGTGTATATGTTGTGAAATTGTTAGATATTTCTTGTTAAATATTACTGCACTGTCGGAGCTAGAAACACAAGCATTTCGCCACACCCGCAATAACATCTGCTAAACACGTATGTGACAAATAAAATTTGACGTTAAAGTTGTGGGAACATACGTTTTTGTTTTCCCATTGGTTCTGGGAATGAAGCCATACGTTTCCTGACTGTTAAAACTGAGTTTTTTAAACGTTCGGAGAACGGAAGTGAAAATGTAGCCTGTTTTGGGAATGTAGATTTTTAGGTTGCAGGGAGGTTCTGAGACGGTTTTTCTATGGTCCTTGAAAGTTTTCCTGGGAGGTTTTATTAACGTTCAGAGAACAGAAAAACATAGGTTACTATGTACACAGCTGATTCAAATAATGAACTCGTCAGGGTCCCCTGTAGCTCAGTTGGTAGAGCATGGCGCTTGCAACGCCAGGGTTGTGGGTTCATTTCCCACGGGGGGCCAGTATGAAAAATGTATGCAGTCACTAAACTGTAAGTCGCTCTGGATAAGAGCGTCTGCTAAATGACTAAAATGTAAACGTCAAGTTTTGATTATTTGAATCAGCTGTGTAGTGCTAGGGCGAAAACCAAAATGTGCAGCCCTCGGTCCACCCCAGGACTGAGTTTGGGAAACGCTGCTCTAAAGTAATTTCCGAGCATAGATGAGATGTTTTCCCAATTTAAAATATTTGTTTACTTTACAAGTATACATTTGGCATCCTCTTTTCACTAGCTATGGCATAAATAAGTTTGATCTAACTTTGGATTGAGGGTCAGTGTGAATTAGATCCATTTGCTATTCTCATTCCACGGAGGGCTGAGTGTCTGCAGGATTTTGCTCCTCCCTTGTACTTGATTGATTAATGAAGGTCAGTAATTAGTATGGAACTCCCCTCACCTGGTTGTCTAGGTCTTAATTGAAACGGTAAACTAGCAGACACAAAGCCCTCTACGGAATGATTTTGACACCCCTGCGTTACACTACTCTAGTCTGGTGAAAGCTGAGTCATGTTGGCATGATACCTATTCTATCCTCTTGAGAGCCATGGTTTAGAATCAGGAGTAACATTAGATGGAGGAACGCCTGTCATGGCGATCCGAGTCATAGTAGAATCATTCCTGTCCTTTTTATATTTCTATGATCTGAATGCCATGGTTTTGTGTTCCCTAGCTAAAGCAGAAGAAACAGACTGTGGTCAAGAGGACCAAAAAGGGTGTGTCCTGGAAGTTTACCCTGGACCTGACCCACCCTGTGGAGGACGGCATTCTGGACTCGGCCAACTTCGTAAGTTACCGGCCCTACTTCGCCTGACACCACCAGGCTACTGCCCATGGTCCTCCTCATCATTAAACAGGCTAAGGATATTATACTTTGTTATGTTTGCCTAACTCTGTGTGTGGACTAGGGTTCCATTCCCTAGCTGACTAGGGTTCCCTTCCCTAGCTCAAATCCTAGGGTTCTCTTCCCTAGTGTCACTATGCTCTGTCCAACAGGAAACCTTCCTCAAAGAGAGGGTAAAGGTCAACGGCAAGACAGGAAATCTGGCAAATGTTGTCGAGATCGCCCGCCTGAAGAACAAGATCAATGTCACCTCACAGAAGCAGTTATCTAAGAGGTGAGCTATTGGTGTCCATAGTCTACTACTCAGCATGCTCAATATTAACTCCATTGAGCATGCCTTTTTTTAACCAGGAGTAGGTTTGAGAAACATCCTGGCCTCTACCCTTTAGGACAGGGCTGAAGTGTTCTTCTCCCCTTCTTTGACGTCAAACTCATTCTCCTCTCCCATTGGTCCACAGGTACCTGAAATACCTGACCAAGAAGTACCTGAAGAAGAACAACCTCCGTGATTGGTTGAGAGTCGTGGCGTCGGACAAGGAGACCTACGAGCTGAGATACTTCCAGATCAGCCAGGAAGAGGAGGAGTCGGACAATGACGAGTAGAAACAAGCGCCGCCCACCTGCCCCAGCATGCAGGACTGGAGACTGGCCGGTCCCACACACACACACGTGTCACCTGGGTGTGAGGGGAAAGTCATTTGTGTTTTTCAGTGGATGGACTGCAGACTTCAGTGCACGTCATCATGAGCTGGAGTCTTGATAGGAGAATAAATGTGATCAACTAAACAGCCCTGGTGTGTTCTGCTTATTTTGTGGGTGCAAGACTGTTTCAATGAAGTATGATTTCAGTGGGGAATAATTCTCCCAGAATTTCTGATGACCACCACAGGTGTAATTCCTAGTATGTCCACCTGATGTCACCAGGAGCTGAGTGATACTGTGTCCTGTTATATTGTTATACAGTGTGCAGATCAGCACGGCTAACAGCAATGTTGGATAAACCGGTAGGTTTTTTAGAATGTAAAATAAATAACCTCACCGACGCACTGCTCTTAGAAGATGGAGTACGGTGTTATCATACTATAACCAGAGCACAAACCCTACTACTGTATGATCTTTGCTATACCCCACCCACAGTGTAGATACCCCAGGCTCTGCAGCCTTCAGTTCACTATAACGCAAACAAGTCTTTCTGACCAACTAACTGTTAATGTGTAGCGTTTAGGTAGCAGTAGTCTGTATGTTGGGCTGAGTCTGTGTCCGAACCAAATGCAGGTGGTTTACTATTGTTCCGTTGTGCTGCCAAGACATGTTCTGGACAAAACACCGTGAAGCTCTCGGCTCTGTGGTAGCAGTTGTCTTCTTTATATTTTATTGTTTTTCTAGTTTGGTGTGTCAGAATGCCAGTGAGTTTCCTTAATCTGTTATATAACCGTCTACCTTGGCTGATGTTAGAATGCCAGTTAATGTTTTATAATCCCAGGAGCAGAGTGACGTTTTCCTGGGGATGATCCCACCCTTTCATCTGTGAGGGTGTATATTTGCTTGTGTAGATGTGTTGGGTTAAGTGCTAGTCTGTGCCACAGTTCACAGTAACGGCTTGTCTCAAGTACGTTTTTACGTTCTGGAACGTTCAATTGAACTGAAAGGGTGCTGTACTGAACGACCAGTTGAAAACCGGGGAGGGGTTGGGTTGAGGGTTGGGAACGCTGTCAGCATGGCCAAGGCCCTTTAAATACGTCACTCATTGCTTCAAGCCACACCCCCCCAAACGGGAGCAAATGTACCCCAAAGTCTGTTCAAGTAAGTTTTGGAGAAACGCATTCTTCAGTACAAACCGTTCCACAACGTAGCAAACGTTCAAGCAAACTGAGCGCACCCCTGGTTTGTTAGGCGTGTCTGATTGTGTGTGGATGCGTTGGTCTTTTCTCACTCTGATCTGCTCTCATCTGCTGTGGATAAAGCACCGCCTTAGGAATGCCCAGTGCCCATTTCACCCTGAATGACCCTGCAACTGCCCAGTAGTGTGTTTTTCTGTCTTTGTCCACGTGTGTGTGCTTCTTTAACTGAGTCTCATTGTTTCTGCTCTATAGCGCAGGGAACTGTGTGTGTGTGAGCATGTGTGTCATTAGCGCTGAGACTGATTAGTCAGACTGCAGGTAGGCAACCCGATCTGTTCTGTCAGATGACAAGCAGATTACAACAACAATACAATACTGAGCAGCACAGTAGCTATAACATTGTCCTCAGACCATACCTAGTGCTATACCCCAGCCCACATGATCCAAAACCCTTTATACCCCAGCCCACATGATCCAAAACCCTTTATACCCCAGCCCACATGATCCTAAACCCCTTTATACCCCAGCCCACATGATCCTAAACCCCTTTATACCCCAGCCCACATGATCCTAAACCCCTTATACCCCAGCCCACATGATCCTAAACCCCTTTATACCCCAGCCCACATGATCCTAAACCCCTTTATACCCCAGCCCACATGATCCTAAACCCCTTTATACCCCAGCCCTCATGATCCTAAACCCCTTATACCCCAGCCCACATGATCCTAAACCCCTTATACCCCAGCCCACATGATCCTAAACCCCTTTATACCCCAGCCCACATGATCCTAAACCCTTTATACCCCAGCCCACATGATCCTAAACCCTTTATACCCCAGCCCACATGATCCTAAACCCCTTTATAACCCAGCCCTCAACAGTCAACACCACAAAAATAACCTGGAGAAGAGAGAGGAGGGTCATTAAATATTATCTCCACCTTAAACTCCTCTCCTCCATCATCTCTCTGTTCCTCAGGGGTCTTAGATCTCTCCTTTCTGCTGACACTAAATCCACTGCTGGGATCCCCTTGATCCAGGCCTATGGGATCTAATATAAGAGGGCTGTTGATCAGATGAGGTCAGTAGCACTCACACATAGCTAGGGTCTAGTGGTGTATTTAACCATTGACTGACTGAGTCTCTCCCGTCTATAGACACACCTGGCTCATTCCCAGGTCTCCTACGGGATCAGCACAACAGCACCAGGACAGCTAGACAGACACACACCCAGGTCTCCTACGGGATCAGCACAACAGCACCAGGACAGCTAGACAGACACACACCCAGGTCTCCTACGGGATCAGCACAACAGCACCAGGACAGCTAGACAGACACACACCCAGGTCTCCTACGGGATCAGCACAACAGCACCAGGACAGCTAGACAGACACACACCCAGGTCTCCTACGGGATCAGCACAACAGCACCAGGACAGCTAGACAGACACACACCCAGGTCTCCTACGGGATCAGCACAACAGCACCAGGACAGCTAGACAGACACACACCCAGGTCTCCTACGGGATCAGCACAACAGCACCAGGACAGCTAGACAGACACACACCCAGGTCTCCTACGGGATCAGCACAACAGCACCAGGACAGCTAGACAGACACACACCCAGGTCTCCTACGGGATCAGCACAACAGCACCAGGACAGCTAGACAGACACACACCCAGGTCTCCTACGGGATCAGCACAACAGCACCAGGACAGCTAGACAGACACACACCCAGGTCTCCTACGGGATCAGCACAACAGCACCAGGACAGCTAGACAGACACACACCCAGGTCTCCTACGGGATCAGCACAACAGCACCAGGACAGCTAGACAGACACACACCCAGGCTAGCTCCTTGGTGATGAATAATAGACTTGTCTCTGATCACATGGACTGGCTACTGAATAATTGACCCCCTTCTCTCCCTGCGACCTCCTCTTTCGCCTCCTCCCAGTCCGGCCTTGGCTGCTCTCTCTTTCTCTGCAGTAGACATGGAACCAAGTTAAAGCTCCTATATTTGCCGATTCTCCTGGGGAAAGCACGAAACAGGTGAGTGTTCATTCTGTGTCCTGTATGTGCGTTCATGTACATATGTGTTGAAAGACTAGAGATATGTTCTATGTTATTCACCTGTCTGTTGTGGTCTCGCCTGTCTGTCAGTCACCTGTCTGTCAGTCACCTGTCTGGGGCGGCAGGTAGCTTAGTGGTTAAGAGCGTTGTGCCAGTAACCGAAAGGTCGCTGGTTCTAATCCCCGAGCCGACTAGGTGTCGATGTGCCCTTGAGCAAGGCACTTAACCCTAATTGCTCATGTAAGTCGCTCTGGATAAGAGCGTCTGCTAAATGATTAAAATGTAATGTAAATGTCAGTCACCTGTGGGTTCTTTATTGTGAAGCTGCAGCCTACATATGGAAACCTGTTTTTTTATTCATATAGACTTACAGTTGAAGTCGGAAGTTTACATACACTTAGGTTGGAGTCATTAAAACTTGTTTTTCAACCACTCCACAAATTTCTTGTTAACAATCTATAGTTTTGGCAAGTCGGTTAGGACATCTACTTTGTGCATGACACAAGTAATTTTTCCAACAATTGTTTACAGACAGATTATTTCACTTATAATTCACTGTATCACAATTCCAGTGGGTCAGAAGTTTACATACACTAAGTTGACTGTGCCTTTAAACAGCTTGGAAAATTCCAGAAAAATATGTCATGGCTTTAGAAGCTTCTGGTATGCTAATTGACATCATTTGAGTCAATTGGAGGTGTACCTGTGGATGTATTTCAAGGCCTACCTTCAAACTCAGTGCCTCTTTGCTTGACATCATGGGAAAATCTAAAGAAATCAGCAAAGACCTCAGGAAAGAAATTGTAGACCTCCACAAGTCTGGTTCATCCTTGGGAGCAATTTCCAAACGCCTGAAGGTACCACGTTCATCTGTACAAACAATAGTACGCAAGTATAAACACCATGGGACCACACAGCCGTCATACCGCTCAGGAAGGAGACACATTCTGTCTCCTAGAGATGAACGTACTTTGGTGCGAAAAGTGCAAATCAATCCCAGAACAACAGCAAAGGACCTTGTGAAGATGCTGGAGGAAACAGGTACAAAAGTATCTATATCCACAGTAAAACGAGTCCTATATCGACATGACCTGAAAGGCCGCTCAGCAAGGAAGAAGCCACTGCTCCAAAACCGCCATAAAAAAGCCAGACTACGGTTTGCAACTGCACATGGGGACAAAGATCTTACTTTTTGGAGAAATGTCCTCTGGTCTGATGAAACAAAAATAGAACTGTTTGGCCATAATGACCATCGTTATGTTTGGAGGAAAAGGGTGCTGCTTGCAAGCCGAAGAACACCATCCCAACCGTGAAGCACGGGGTGGCAGCATCATGCTGTGGGGGTGCTTTGCTGCAGGAGGGACTGGTGCACTTCACAAAATAGATGGCATCATGAAGAAGGAAATTTATGTGGATATATTGAAGCAACATCTCAAGACATCAGTCAGGAAGTTAAAGCTTGGTCGCAAATGGGTCTTCCAAAAGGACAATGACCCCAAGCATACTTCCAAAGTTGTGGCAAAATGGCTTAAGGACAACAAAGTCAAGGTATTGGAGTGGCCATCACAAAGCCCTGTCCTCAATCCTATAGAAAATGTGTGGGCAGAACTGAAAAAGCATGTGAGAGCAAGGAGGCCTACAAACCTGACTCAGTTACACCAGCTCTGTCAGGAGGAATGGGCCAAAATTCACCCAACTTATTGTGGGAAGCTTGTGAAAGGCTACCCGAATCGTTTGACCCAAGTTAAACAATTTAAAGGCAATGCTACCAAATACTAATTGAGTGTATGTAAACTTCTGACCCACTGGGACTGTGATGAAAGAAATAAAAGCTGAAATCATTCTCTCTACTATTATTCTGACATTTCACATTCTTAAAATAAAGTGGTGATCCTAACTGACCATTTTATTTTGTTCCTCAGGGAAATGTACCTTATTTAAATCAGTAACTTAATGTTACTGTCAGTAGTATAAGTTATAGTTGTAGACTGAGGGTAGTTTGTTGTCTGTCGGCTGAAGTTGGTGTAGTTCTCCGCTGTGATGGGGGATCAGGTGCTGTCTGATGAATGTTTTAGAGGGAGTCTCGCTCCAGTGAGAGAGGAGAAAAGGTGATGCCTGTGTGTTCTAGTTATAGGTTTACCAGCATCACCTGTGTTCAGGTAACGCACTCACTGTCTGTCAATCTGTCTAACATTTACAACAAAAGTTTTTTTCTGTGTTTTTACGGAGAGACCTCAGAGCAAACTTCAACTCCAGAACAGTGTGGACTGAAGCTGGCATGGATACCCTCTGACAGAGAGAGAGAGAGAGAGCCAAATGAGAGGGAAAGAATGATCAAGTAATAGATGAATAAATAGGAAAGGAGGAAACACAAACACACACACACACACACACACACCCATCCCCTGTTCCCACCGCTATGGCAGAATGGCTGAGGCGTGTGTCCTGGAGCGATGCGTGGTACAACCTGTACTCCCGCCTGCTCAGGACCAAACCTGTGGGCAGGATGGGGCAGGGGTCAGAGGTCAGCGATGATATCACAGAGGTAGGGGGGCTGGCTAGGGTCCTGACGACAGCTGACCTGGTGTCGCTAGGGGTGGGGAGCTGTGTTGGCACGGGGATGTACGTGGTTGCCGGGCTGGTTGCTAAGGAGATGGCGGGGCCGGGAGTGATCCTGTCTTTCATCATCGCTGCTGTGGCTTCTATACTGTCAGGTCAGACACACACACACACACACACACACACACCCACGGCTGTGGCTTCTATACTGTCAGGTCAGACACACACACACACATACACACACACACACACACACACACACACACACACGGCTGTGGCTTCTATACTGTCAGGTCAGACACACACACACACACACACACACACACATACACACGGCTGTGGCTTCTATACTGTCAGGTCAGACACACACACACACACACACACACACACACACGGATGTGGCTTCTATACTGTCAGGTCAGACACACACACACATATTTGTGTTTGTAGTAGTTTGACATGTATGTGTGTTTAACCTGGGTCAAATGTGTGTCTCTCTCTCTTCCAGGTGTGTGTTATGCAGAGTTTGGCGTGCGTGTCCCTAAGACAACAGGGTCAGCCTACACCTACAGCTATGTCACAGTGGGGGAGTGTACGGCCTTTTTCATTGGCTGGAATCTGATCCTGGAGTACCTGATTGGTACAGCAGCTGGGGCGTCGGCTCTCAGCAGCATGTTTGACTCACTGGCCAATCACAGTATCTCCAGCTACATGATAACACACCTGGGGACACTCAGAGGCCTGGGTGAGTGAGTGACTGTGTGTATATACAGTGAGGGAAAAAAGTATTTGATCCCCTGCTGATTTTGTACGTTTGCCCACTGACAAAGACGTGATCAGTCTATAATTTTAATGGTAGGTTTATTTGAACAGTGAGAGACAGAATAACAACAAAAAAATCCAGAAAAACGCATGTCCAAAATGTTATAAATTGATTTGCATTTTAATGAGAGAAATAAGTATTTGACCCCTCTGCAAAACATGACTTAGTACTTGGTGGAAAAACCCTTGTTGGCAATCACAGAGGTCAGACGTTTCTTGTAGTTGGCCACCAGGTTTGCACACATCTCAAGAGGGATTTTGTCCCACTCCTCTTTGCAGATCTTCTCCAAGTCATTAAGGTTTTGAGGCTGACGTTTGGCAACTCGAACCTTCAGCTCCCTCCACAGATTTTCTATGGAATGAAGGTCTGGAGACTGGCTAGGCCACTCCAGGACCTTAATGTGCTTCTTCTTGAGCCACTCCTTTGTTGCCTTGGCCGTGTGTTTTGGGTCATTGTCATGCTGGAATACCCATCCACGACCCATTTTCAATGCCCTGGCTGAGGGAAGGAGGTTCTCACCCAAGATTTGACGGTACATGGCCCTGTCCAACGTCCCTTTGATATGGTGAAGTTGTCCTGTCCCCTTAGCAGAAAACACCCCCAAAACATAATGTTTCCACCTCCATGTTTGACGGTGGGGATGGTGTTCTTGGGGTCATTGGCAGCATTCCTCCTCCTCCAAACACGGCGAGTTGAGTTGATGCCAAAGAGCTCGATTTTGGTCTCATCTGACCACAACAATTTCACCCAGTTCTCCTCTGAATCATTCAGATGTTCACTGGCAAACTTCAGACGGGCCTGTATATGTGCTTTCTTGAGCAGGGGGACCTTGCGGGCGCTGCAGGATTTCAGTCCTTCACGGCGTAGTGTGTTACCAATTGTTTTCTTGGTGACTATGTTCCCAGCTGCCTTGAGATCATTGACAAGATCCTCCCGTGTAGTTCTGGGCTGATTCCTCACCGTTCTCATGATCATTGCAACTCCACGAGGTGAGATCTTGCATGGAGCCCCAGGCCGAGGGAGATTGACAGTACTTTTGTGTTTCTTCCATTTGCGAATAATAGCACCAACTGTTGTCACCTTCTCACCAAGCTGCTTGGCGATGGTCTTGTAGCCCATTCCAGCCTTGTGTAGGTCTACAATCTTGTCCCTGACATCCTTGGAGAGCTCTTTGGTCTTGGCCATGGTGGAGAGTTTGGAATCTGATTGATTGATTGCTTCTGTGGACAGGTGTCTTTTATACAGGTAACAAGCTGAGATTAGGAGCACTGCCTTTAAGAGTGTGCTCCTAATCTCAGCTCGTTACCTGTATAAAAGACACCTGGGAGCCAGAAATCTTTCTGCTTGAGAGGGTGTTAAATACTTATTTCCCTCATTAAAATGCAAAAATCAATTTATAACATTTTTGACGTGCGTTTTTCTGGATTTTGTTGTTGTTATTCTGTCTCTCACTGTTCAAATAAACCTCTCTCACTTATCATGTCTTTGTCAGTGGGCAAACGTACAAAATCAGCAGGGGATCAAATACTTTTTTCCCTCACTGTATGTGTGTTTGTGTGTGTGTGTCTATAATCTCCCCTCCCCCTCCCCTGCAGGTAAAGGGGAGGAGTCGTACCCTGATGTCCTGGCCATGGCCATATCGCTGGTTGTCACGGTGATTGTGTCGTTAGGGGTTCGTAACTCGGTAGGGTTGAATAACGTTCTGAACATGGTCAACCTGGTAGTGTGGTGCTTCCTGGTCATCGCTGGACTCTTCTTCCTCTCTGCTGACAACTGGGAGGCGGGAAACTTCCTGCCCTACGGATGGTCCGGGGTAAGAGATATGCTCAGCTAAACGCAGTCACACACGAATATGCAGGCACACACACACACACACACACACACACACACACACACACACACACACACACACACACACACACACACACACACACACACACACACACACACACACCAGCATTCACCTAGACACACACACACATATCCATAAACACACACACACACAACACATTAACCTCGCTCTGCTGTGTGTTTGTGTACCAGGTGATGAAGGGAGCAGCCACCTGTTTCTATGCCTTCATAGGGTTTGACATCATCGCTACGACAGGAGAAGAAGCCAAGAGTCCCAACACCTCTATACCCTATGCTATTACTGCTAGTCTGATAACCTGCCTGACTGCATACGTCTCTGTGAGTACACACACACCTCCATCCTCTCTGCTATTACTGCTAGTCTGATAACCTGCCTGACTGCATACGTCTCTGTGAGTACACACACACCTCCATCCTCTCTGCTATTACTGCTAGTCTGATAACCTGCCTGACTGCATACATCTCTGTGAGTACACACACACCTCCATCCTCTCTGCTATTACTGCCTTAATTATTACGTGTGTGTGTGTCTTTGTCTGTGTGGTACTAATGTGTGTGTATCCCTCCCTAGGTGTCTGTGTGGTATTAATGTGTGTGTATCCCTCCCTAGGTGTCTGTGTGGTATTAATGTGTGTGTATCCCTCCCTAGGTGTCTGTGTGGTATTAATGTGTGTGTATCCCTCCCTAGGTGTCTGTGTGGTATTAATGTGTGTGTATCCCTCCCTAGGTGTCTGTGTGGTATTAATGTGTGTGTATCCCTCCCTAGGTGTCTGTGTGGTATTAATGTGTGTGTATCCCTCCCTAGGTGTCTGTGTGGTATTAATGTGTGTGTATCCCTCCCTAGGTGTCTGTGATTCTGACTCTGATGGTTCCTTATGACCTGATCGATGGTTCAGCTCCTCTGATGGAGATGTTTGCAGTGCATGGGTTCCTGCCGGGGAAATACATAGTGGCTGTAGGGTCCATAGCTGGCCTCACTGTTAGTCTACTGGGCTCCTTGTTCCCCATGCCCAGGGTCATATACGCTATGGCTAGAGATGGACTGCTCTTCAGGTGAACACCACACACACACATACTAATGTTATTAAGATGAATGTTCACTAAGTGTCCACACAGACTAGTGGTATTAATGTGTGTCTATTCCTGTGTGTGTAGGTTCCTGGCCAACGTCTCTCCGTACACTCACACTCCAGCAGTAGCGTGTTTGGTGTCTGGCTGTCTGGCTGCTCTCATGTCTCTCCTTGTCTCCCTTCAAGATCTCATAGAGATGATGTCTATAGGAACACTACTGGCTTACACCCTGGTCAGTGTGTGTGTCCTGCTGCTCCGCTACCAGCCCGACACAGACACACACAACTTCCTGCCTGGGGAGGAAGAGGAGGGGCCTAAGAAGAAAGAGGGCGTGATGGTGGAATGCGATGAAGGAACTCTGCCCACCAACGACGACCAGATGTTGATTGGAGGATCAGACCCTGACAGCTCCAGCTACCAATCGAGCGGTGTTGCAGGTGAACCTGGTGATTCTGGCAGCTTCCACACCGGCCCCTCCTCGCTGTTGAAGAGGGTTCTAGGTAGTCGTTACTCCACCCTGCGTGTCCGCCTGGGGATCCCTGATGCCTCGGCCCGTCCCACCCCGTCCTCTGGTCGCATGGTGACACGCTGCACCCTCCTCCTCTTCCTCCTCTCCTTCCTACTCTGGGCCACTGTCATCTTCGGCGTGGAACGAGGGACCGGAGCAGGCTCCGCCGTTTCAGGGATCATAGCGACACTATTGGCGGGCAAAATAGCAACCATACTGATGGTGATCGTGCGCCAGCCGGAGAGTGGGCGGAGCCTGCCCTACATGGCGCCGTGCGTGCCGTTTGTCCCCGCGGTGGCCATCTTGGTGAACTCCTACCTGATGCTGAAACTGTCACCGCTCACCTGGGCACGCTTCGCTGTCTGGTGCACTCTGGGTAAGTTAGACTGTCTCTTCAACACTAGTCACTTCCTTCATGTGGAGAAGAGAGCCTCCTCTCTCCCCCCTCTCTCCCTCCACCCTCCTGCATCCCTCTCTCCCCCCTCTCTCCCTCTACCCTCCTGCATCCCTCTCTCCCCCCTCTCTCCCTCTACCCTCCTGCATCCCTCTCTCCCCCCTCTCTCCCTCTACCCTCCTGCATCCCTCTCTCCCCCCTCTCTCCCTCTACCCTCCTGCATCCCTCTCTCCCCCCTCTCTCCCTCTACCCTCCTGCATCCCTCTCTCCCCCCTCTCTCCCTCTACCCTCCTGCATCCCTCTCTCCCCCCTCTCTCCCTCCACCCTCCTGCATCCCTCTCTCCCCTTATCTTTCCATCCTCCATCTGCTCCTCTCTTTCCTTCCCCTATCCTCTTTCTAGGTGTACTGATCTACGGTTGCTATGGGATGTGATATTATTATGGTCTGTCTCTCTAGGTATACTGATTTACGGTTGCTATGGGATATGGAACAGCTCTTTGGAGATCAGTACCAGAGAGGAACAGGCTCACGCCAGCACCTACCAGCGCTATGACGATCACCTCGACGACACCTTCTCCCCAGACAATGACCTTGACCCCCAGGACAACCAGGAAGAGGGGCGCTACCAGGGCTGGTCAGCGGAGAAGGGCTACCACTACCAACAGCAAAACCAGGATCAGAACCATGATCAGGAGGGTGACCAGTACCAAAACCAGTTTCAAGATGGGAACCAAGATGGTAACCAGTACCAGGATGGAAACCAGTATGAGGATGGCTCCCAGTACCAGAACCAGTCGGGTTACCAGTCCGGCCCTCAGGGCTCCTCTAGGGGATCCAGGGGACGAACCAATCAGGGCTACACAGATCCACAGGAACCCGAGGGCTCCTCTTATGAGTGACAGCTGCAGCGGAACACACCTACTTCCTGTTTCTCTGGCACTAGAGGAGAGGAAGGGCAGAGGGCTGCTGAATTCCTCATCAACCCCAAGCCCCACCCCCTACACCATAGGCACTTGAGTAGACCTGAGAGGACAGGACATGTGAGCTATATGGCAACGATTCCACCTGGTCTATCAAAGGGCAAAATATTAATACTTATCCAATCCTCTTAGATCTACACTAGTGCCTAGAGGGTGGATTTCAGGGGAAGCGAGAGAGGGAAGAGAGGAAGATGGAGACCCCTTTATCCTGCTGGGGATGGAGAGATGAAACGATAAACTAATGAACGAGTGAGTGAGTGAATGAATGAACTTTATTGACTTTTACAGAGATTACTCTTACATATTGAGTTTTCTGGTTGGAAAGAGTCACTATCACAAAAATACAGATTAGTTTATTTAACACTGCATTATAAACATACATACAACATGCTGTGTATAACATCTATCTATCTATCAATCAATCAATCGGACAATGAATCAATTATACTGGCGCAAACGTTCTCTTATACTATCTAATATTCGGACTCCTCTGGTGTGACATTGTACCTGGATGAGTTGGTTGGAAAATATTTAAGCTAATTTTGTTTTAAGAGTGTGATCATTCAAAAAGGAAAGTATTTATTGTTGAATCAGAGTGTGTAAATGTGTGCAGAGAGAGTGATCTGTGTTTTGCTGTTGTCTGATAAACTTTCAATAAAACATTGAATAAAATTAATACATCTGAGAGAACACCTGTCTTTGTTCCCTCACTACACTAGAACACAGAACACTAGAACACCAGTGGTGGAGAAGGAGGAGGAGTGGAATTCCAGTGAACAGGATGGAACTCTGGGGGAAAAGCTGAGGAGGATGGTGCACCTGGCCAGCTTCCTGTCTGGCAGGATGTGAGGTCACGGTCGTCAGGATGAGGTCATGGTCATGAAGACTGGCCAGCCATGTGAATGTCCAGATGGTGGATGTGTCTCTGCAGCTCATACCCCTCTTTACATACACTCTCACACGTGGGCGCTCTTGGCGTGGTTAACTGTGACTACAGCGGTAGCGACAGGGTTGATTGGTGTGGCGGCGCCCCCTGCCTGTCTGGAGTAGTAGTAGCTGTTCTCCTGCCACTGGGGGTTCCCCGAGGGGTCATCACCGTGGCAACACAGAATCATAAAGCTCCCCAGGAGACAGAGGAAGGCACTGACCCATCTGGCGTAGAGTGAGATGCCGAATGACATCAGACCCTCTTCTGCATGAGCACCAATAGCAAACCAGATGGTCGACCCCAATCCACAGAGGGCTGGAAAGAGAGAGGGTGGAGAGAAAGAGAGTTCAGTCAGCTGTTGTCCACCAGCTGCGTCTGTCCCTATCACAAGGCTTCTGACAGGGACTTTGTGTCCAACACAGAAAGCACTTTCCAGTTTAGAGAGAGGGTGATCTGAGCCGGTCCCAAAACATCCCATAGCCTGACACAGCATCATTAATCAATATAGGATAACATTAAGTTGTGTGGGATGTTTGTGTCTTCATGATTTATGATACAGTTTACATTTTAACCCTTTAATCCTATTCTCAATCGGCTGGTAGAGCATGTTGTGACAATGGATTTAGAAGTGGATATGAAAAAAATCTTCACTTGAACTCCCCCAGCCCTCCTGCACTAATGTACATAATTTTTATCGTTTTGGGTTGTTGTAGTTTAGTGTTGTGGCACTCTAACTTTGTCCACTCAGAGGGCTGTAAGAAAACTCAAAATCAGTCACCAAAGACATGAGATAAAAGGCAGGAATTCAGTTGGTGAGTGATTAATATTGCACCATTCCTTAGTAGAGACCTTGAAGAGTAGGAATATGAAAATAAATAGTTAAAATGTAAAAAAGGCTAAAAAGCAAGAATTTTGTAAAAATGTGCTCAACCAGACGATTCATATGTAAGTAAAAAGTATGTTTATTGTCCCCCACAATGAAATCGGGGAGGGGACTGTGGATCTGTCTATCTGGCATTTACAAAATTACACTGATTGGCCAGATGGTGGCTCTATAATAAGAGATTGAAAATGCAAACTTTGAAAGGTCACGCCCCTCACACCCTTAGAACAAAAGTCATGAAATTCGGTACATAGGTCCCTCTCATAAGGTTCGCCATGATGGATTTTCCACCATTTAGAATTTTGTGAAAAACACTTAAAATGCTACTCTTCTGGTACCGAATGACTGATCTGCACGATACTTGATATGTGGCATCTATGGACAAAGATCTCTCAAAGCAATATTTTACAGACTAGTACCTCAAATAACCTGGCCGTTATTGACCAATAAACATTTACGTGGTCGTGGCCTGGCACATTAATGCATATAAATCAGTCAAGGATGTTCGTATTGTAACAAAATTTGTTAAACATGTTGCAAACACTGTCAAGACTCAACATATGCAGGAACATTCATATTGACCACACGGTGGCGCTATAACGGGTAAATGTCTCTTGATCTGTTTGACTCAGAGTGATGAAATTTGGCACACATGCTCAGGGATATGAGTCTAGCTAACCCACGCAATACCTCAGACACCACTGGGCCGATTTTGATGAAACTTAGGTGAATGATGCGTCTTGCCATAGAGATCCGGCATTTACAAAATTACAATGATTGGCCGAAGGAGGGCGCTGCATCATTCGTGGGGGACGACATGTTTACTGTTGCATTGTTTTTGATTAAATATACCTATTATGGTGAATATTATGATTGAATTGTTTACAACACACTATGTTAGGCAACATAAATAGGTTTAACCACATTTCATGACCATGGGGTCAATTAATCAATATTCATACTTAAAGGTGCGATATGCAGAAATCGCTCTGCCATTTCCTTGTTGCTAAAATTCTAATAGTTCACCTAATTTCAGTTTATGTGACAAAACAAGCAATTATGTGTAGAGAATCATTGTACCATCTAAACCACTGTGAAATATATTTTCCATAACCAAAGGTATTGTATTTTCAGCTGTTTTGAAGCTGGTGTACAAAACCAAAAGTAAAAGAAGCAAAAACAAAACTTTAGAAAGGGAAGCATAGAAATAGCGGATAATTGAATATGTTTGGACATAAAAAATTATCATAATTTGTTAAACATCAGTCCTTATTTAACAATGCTGACCTACCTATAAAAAGCCATTCAAGCAGACCTAAAGTAATTTTTGTAATATTGTTCTGAGTAAAAATGCTATGCAAATTGCTATTCTAATATGGCATTGCTGGTATGACCTCCTTTTGACTTCTCAACCGTCTGTTAGAGCTCTGTTATTTCCAAAATGAACATCAAGTTGAAAAAAAGTTATTATTTTAGTTGTTAGTAATAGGAATTTAGGGTGAAATCATTTTAAACATGTTTTTCAAGAAGAGACAGTTAAAGGGTTAAAAACACATTTCAGCAGTGTTGAAATTGCAACTGGTTCCAGATTGGTTTGGCATAAACACAGATTGATTCAACAATAATAGGTCTGTGCTGCTTTAGAAGGTTTTTCATGTATGAACTTAAGACATTGTGCTCCAGAGAAGCATCAGTGATAGGAATATAAATATGATGCATTGGTTTTTATGTAATTCATATAGAATTTTTCTTGATCATTGTTTCCATATGAGTTGAGAATATTGCAGCTGCAGTCTTTCTACTAGCAAACGTGACCCCTCACCTCCATCTGGTGGCCGGAGTTAATAGTGAGATGGGTCATTTCATTGACTACAAAATATCACAATACCAATACAGAGGCAATAAAACAATGTCCATAAATTAATTGGATTTATTACAGAGTTTGAAGAGGCAGGATAAGGGAAAACATTATGGCATCTCACAAAATTGACATGGTTATGAGTCAAATAAGATCTAACTTTTTCTCAGAAGAGATCTTATATAAAAACATAATAATTGATTTAGTTAAGACATTATTTTCTACAAAGTGATTTAAAAATGTCTGTGTATCAACTTCGTAAAATCAGAAAGTATTTTACAGTTTACATGTGATACCACATTTTAAAATAATAACCAAATACACAAATTCATAATACTGTATATTACAAATCCATAATTAAATCGTTTGAGTTACGCCCAATAGACTGCATTGTAAAATATGTACACAGACACAATAGAATAGAAAAAGTCCCCCTGCTCTCTCACTGATCGCTCTCAGCTCTTCATCTCTTGAATGAATCTCTTTATCTCTCTTCTTCTCTGTCCTTTTTTCCTCCTCCACCCTCTCTCTCATCCCTTCTCTCTTCCCCATCTATCAATCACTCTTGTCCCTCTCTTTTTCCACCCTCACCCCTTTCACTTTTTTCCATCTCTCATCTCTCCTCCTTCTCTCATCTCTCCTCCTCCCACCTCTCCTCCTCACTCTCTATCTGTGTCTGAGTGTGTTGATGTGGGCACAGATCTTGAGAGCTGGTCCCAGTTTGATGTTCATGCTGGTCATCAGGTGGTCCTCCGTGAGCAGCAGCAGGGCCTGGCCGTCTATCTCCTGAACACGGAACGCCTCCGCAACCTCCACACAACCTAAAGAAAACATACACACACAGGTTATAACCTACACACAACCTTAAAACAACATTGTTTATTTTTATTTAACCTTTATTTAACTAGGCAAGTCAGTTAAGAACAAATTCTTATTTACAATGACGGCCTACCCCGGCCAAACCCGGACGACGCTGGGCCAATTGTGCGCCGCCCTATGGGCTGCAAAGAAACCACTACTAAAGGACACCCAGGCTATAACCTCCCCACAACCTTAAAACAACATACACCCAGGTTATAACCTCAACACAACCTAAAGATAACATACACCCAGGTTATAACCTCTCCATAACCTTAAAACAACACACACCCAGGTTACAACCTCCACACAACCTAAAGATAACATACACCCAGGATATAACCTCCCCACAACCTCCTTAAAACAACATACACACAGGTTATTATTTTTTATTTTATATTTTTTCTAAACCTTTATTTAAAACAGGGAGTCACATTGAGATTAAAAATCTATTTGACAAGAGAGCCCTGTAAACATTACAATAAAAACAGAATAATACAACAACATACACATACACTACCGGTCAAAAGTTCTAGAACACCTACTCATTCAAGGTTTTTCTTTATTTTTACTATTTTCTACATTGTAGAATAATAGTGAAGACATCAAAACTATGAAATAACACATACGGAATCATGTAGTAACCAAAAAAAGTGTTAAACAAATCAAAATATATTTTATCTTTGAGATTCTTCAAATAGCCACGCTTTGCTTTGATGACAGCTTTGCACACTCTTGGCATTCTCTCAACCAGCTTCATGAGGTAGTCACCTGGAATGAATTGCAATTAACAGGTGTGCCTTCTTAAAAGTTAACTTGTGGAATTTCTTTCCTTCTTCATGCGTTTGAGGCAATCAGTTGTCCATATTATGGCAAGAACAGCTCAAATAAGCAAAGAGAAACGACAGTCCATCATTACTTTAAGACATGAAGGTCAGTCAATACGGAACATTTCAAGAACTTTGAAAGTTTCTTTAAGTGCAGTCGCAAAAACCATCAAGCGCTATGATGAAACTGGCTCTCATGAGGACCGCCACAGGAATGTAAGACCCAGTTACCTCTGCTGCAGAGGATAAGTTCATTAGAGTTACCAGCCTCAGAAATTGCAGCCCAAATAAATGCTTCACAGAGTTCAAGTAACAGACACATCTCAACATCAACTGTTCAGAGGAGACTGTGTGAATCAGGCCTTCATGGTCGCATTGCTGCAAAGAAACCACTACTAAAGGTCACCAATAAGAAGAAGAGACTTGCTTGGGCCAAGAAACACGAGCAATGGACATTAGACCAGTGGAAATCTGCAGCAGAGGTAACTCTGGGTCTTCCAGCAAAGCGTGGCTATTTGAAGAATCTCAAAGATAAAATATATTTTGATTTGTTTAATAATAATAATAATAATATGCCATTTAGCAGACGCTTTTATCCAAAGCGACTTACAGTCATGCGTGCATACATTTTATGGGTGGTCCCGGGGATCGAACCCACTACCCTGGCGTTACAAGCGCCATGCTCTACCAATTGAGCTACAGAGGACCACATGGTTACTACATGATTCCGTATGTGTTATTTCATAGTTTTGATGTCTTCACTATTATTCTACAATGTAGAAAATAGTAAAAATAAAGAAAAACCTTGAATGAGTAGGTGTTCCAGAACTTTTGACCGGTAGTGTATATGTGTATAAAACAATCTAATTCAGCACACAATAAATCAAAATAAACATATTTAATAATATGTTTATAACCTCCCCACAACCTTAAAACAACATACACCCAGGTTATAACCTCCCCATAATCTTAAAACAACATACACCCAGGTTATAACCTCCCCATAATCTTAAAACAACATACACCCTGGTTATAACCTCCCCACAACCTAGAGACAACATACACCCAGGTTATAACCTCCCCACAACCTAAAGACAACATACACCCAGGTTATAACCCCCCCACAACCTTAAAACAACATACACTCAGGTTATAACCTCCCCAAAACCTAAAGACAACATACACACAGGTTATAACCGGCCAACAACCTACAGCAGGGAGATGGGTGAATGTGTGTCCTTGTGTGTGTTTGTGTGTGTTACCTGGCAGTGTGTGTATGAATTCCCAGACTTGCTCTACGCTCCACTGTGCAGGTGTGGGGTCACTAGAGGTCACAGTGGGGTTACTAGGGGTCATCGCTGGCTCTGAGGCCCTCCTTGCCCTCCGTGCCGCTCGGCGTGTCAGCCTGGTCATCATGGGAACAGCATGCCCCTCCTCTTCTTCGTTGTCATGGCTACGGGCGCTCCATATTTCACGGGGCTAAAATAAATTATGTTACAGGAGATGGAACGTGTGAACAGCTGGGTTTGATTTATAAAGGCTTCTACATGCTTATAACATGTTATAAGGCATTACACCTGCAGGCTATACCATAAAGTGTATTACTGTGGAGTGACCTATTTGTTAAAAGTTGTAACTGACCAGTCGCAGTAGGAGAGGCTTCCCAGGCACAGACTCCACCTTGTTTATCTCAGAGCGCCGCCCCTCAGGCTGGCTGCCAGCACTCAGAGCACGCAGACGCTTGGACAGCCCTACATCATACCTAGAGGGAGAAAGACAGAGAGAAAGATGATGATGATATGTCCTTTCTCTGAGCTCTCTGGGGTTGATTTTATCACATCTGACCTCCTGTCTGATCACAGCTTCTGCGTGAGGGTGTATTTTGGTGTGTTTATGAATGTCTGTACAGTACACCTGTAGTAAATAGACTATCTGTGGTTAAACAACAACATCACATAGAACTTGCTGTCTAAGGAATACCTGGGATAGGATAAAGTAATCCTTCTACCCCCCCCCAAAAAAAAAATAAAAAAAAATAATTTAAAAAAAACATTGTAAAGTGGTTATCCCACTGGCTATAAGGTGAATGCACCTATTTGTAAGTGGCTCTGGATAAGAGCGTCTGCTAAATGACGTAAATGTAAATGTAAATGTAGACCAGGGGTTCCCAAAACATTTTTGGCCCGTGACCCCATTTTGATATACATTGTTTTTGCGACCACACCATGTAAAAAAATGTATGTAATCAACGGCCAATGTTTACTTTTTTGACAGTCTATTACAAATCAGTCTGACAGTACTTTTGAAAGTTTTTCAATCTGAAGGAAGTATGGTTTGAAATCAGAATCAGAAAGGTATTGGGAAGTTCAGAAGATCATCAGGCAATCATCTTGTATGCTCTTCTGTGTAGAAAAGAACATCTTCATTGATGATGTTCTTTCCCCCCCAGTCTGATGTAGTGCCTGGTCTTTCCACTCAGTCCTAATGAGTCATGTGCGGCTTGTGGGCATTGTAGAGGGAAACAGAAGACACATACGTGTTCCTGAGTCTTATCTTCTAGTGATGGGGTCATAATATTTTGAAGCTACATTTGTAGGAAGATAACAGAAATCGCTCTGTTTATTACAACCGCATCTAGCGGCTACCGGAGGTTACTGACGTTACCCTGATTCTATGAACCAAATGCTAAAAAATATATATATATATTTTTTGAGTTTCTCTCACTACCCCATTTTCAAATCAGGCAACCCCATATTGGGTCGCAACCCCTAGTTTGAGAAACGCTGGTCTAGACAGAGAGAATAACTAATCTGTCACTGTCTTGTTTCTGTATTCAGCCAATGGGAGTGTGGCTTACCTGCGGGCACAGGAAGTGGAGCAGTATCGCTTGGAGCGGTGGAAGGAGTGGGCGTGGCCTCTCTTCCCACAAGACTCACACTGTAACACCCCCCTCTGTCTCTCTCTGGGACCTAGTGTGGTTTGGATTCAGAGAGATAATTAAATTGAATTGAATATTGAATTGAATATTGACTCAGAACCAGGATATTAAGGTGGTTTACCTGTGAGCGGGTCATCTTTAGCCACACGCTCTTGTTCTGATTCGCTGGAATGTTCCGGTGGCTCTGGTGTGTCTGTCAACGGTAATAACTCCGCCCCCTCTATTTTCCCATTCTGGGAGACACCCTCCTGCCCTCCCAACAACAGAGACGAGCGGTTCACCTGCACAGGTACACACACACACAGGCACGCACACACAAAGGTTATACTGTATATACTGTTAATGTATAAGTATATGACACCAACTAGACACCAGCTATATCCCGTGTAGGAAGATGTACTTTACTAAAAAATGTGTGCGTGTGTGTGTGTTTACCGGGAATGCCTGCAGCCCCTCCTGTATGATGAAGCCCTCCACCAGGTGAGTTAAGACACGCCTCCCGCCCTCTGGCCAGACCCTCTGTGACCAAGGCTTGCGCTCCGATAGGGTGAAGGTCTCTGGGCGGCTCTCTGATAGGCTGAGGGTCTCTGGGTGGGAAGGGCTAACAGGCAGGAGAGGAGGGGGGAGGTCAGATGAAAGGGTGAGGAAGGGTGAGGCAGGGGGAGACTGAGAGGAGAGACTGGACAAGACTGGGGGGAGGAAAAGAGAAGTGGGAGAGGAGGGGGGGGGGGGGAAGAGGAGGGGGGAGAGAGGAGGGAGAGGAGGGGGGAGAGAGGAGGAAGAGGAGGGGGAGAGAGGAGGAAGAGGAGGGGGGAGAGAGGAGGGAGAGGAGGGAGAGAGGAGGAAGAGGAGGGGGAGAGAGGAGGGAGAGGAGGGGGGAGAGAGGAGGAAGAGTTCACAACACAAGGTTAGTTTAAAGTTTAATTAATAGGCCAAGGCTAAAAGTAATGGTGGAGAGACGCTGGTACCTGATTGGTTGTCAGACTGATTGAACATGTTCTCACAGAGGTCCTCTTGGTCCACGTGGGGGAGGTGTGGGGATTGCTCAATGGGACGGTCTGATGGTCTCTGGAGGTTTATGGGGGGTTCTGAGGGAGGGTGTGTGTAGTTCTGAGTAGCCGGGTCTGCATTGAGGTGTGGGTCTATCAGACTGGCCTGGTCAATTGTAGTCCCCTCCTCCTCTCCTTTCATCGCATCTTTCTGTCCTCGCTCCCCCTCCTCTACCTCCATCCTCTCTCTCTCCTCCCCCTCCCCCTCCTCTACCTCCATCCTCTCTCTCTCCTCCCCCTCCTCTACTTCCATCCTCTCTCTCTCCTCCCCCTCCTCTACTTCTGTCATCTCTCTCAGTGTCTCAAATACTTTAACTCTCTCCATCCATTTTTCCTCTCCTCCAGTCCCACCTTTCTCCTCTTCCACCCTCTCTCTATCTCTTTGGTCCTCTTTCTCTCTCACCCGTTCTCCTCTCTTCTCCACAATCCCCCTTTCCTCTCCTCCCACCCTCTCTCTATCCCTCTGCTCCTCTTCCTCTCCCCCCACCCTCTCTCTCTCCTCCCTTACCCCCTGTCTCCCCACTTCTCCTTCTGGCTCAATGTGTCTGGCCTGATAACGAGGGTAGGGTAGGGGTGAGTTGGGTTTGTGGATGGAGGAGGTGGGAGAGGGAGAGGCGTGGTCAGAAGTCCTCTGTGGTTGGGCATCGAGCTGAGGCGGTGGGGACTCAAGAACCAGGTGCTTTGATTGGACAGAAGCTGGGGTGTGTGTGTTGGCAGCAGGCTGTAGTTGGCTGCTGAGGCGGTGGGTGGAGCCAGCGGAGAGGGCAATGATTTGCAGCTGCCTTGATGCCGGCGGCAACTGATCAAAACAGGAAGTAGAACCCAAGGGGAGGGGCCTAGAGCCTGAGCTGACCTGCGATTGAGCTGGGGTGGTCTGTATGGGTGGGGTTTGAGATGACAAACTGCTGGCTGGTCGAGTCCACTGTCTGCTGGGCAGGGCCTGTCGGGCAGTGGCAACAGCGATTGGTTGCAGGGCCGGGCTGTGTCTCGGGGGCGCCACTCTGTGGCCATTTGGAGAATGAAGTCTGGGTCTCAGAGGGACAGAACGTACAGAAGAGTAGAGAGCTGGAGAGATGAGACAAAGAGACAGTAAGAAAAGAGAGAGTGATTGAATGGTTTTACTGGACATACTATAAATCACATCTCATTCCTCCTGAACATTCTACTCATTATCACATGTTTATGACTCACTTGGAGGTGGGACTGAGAGGTGCCGGGTGGGTGTGGTCTGTCTGTCTGTTGCCATGGCACTGGGCTGGGGGCGTGGCCGGAGAGGGGGAAAAAGGGGTGTTCGGGGACAAGAGATAGGTGAGGGGGAGGAGGAGGAAGAGGGAGGTTTGAGACGTAAAGAAGGGGGGATTGTGAGAGTTCCAGGAGCAGAGGGGCGCAGGGTTAGACTCTGGAGCTAAGGGGGAGGGAGGGAGGATGGGAGGGAGGGAGGGAGAGAGGGTGGGAGGGAGGGTGGGAGGGAGGGAGGGAGAGAGGGTGGGAGGGAGGGTGGGAGGGAGTGGGGAGGAAAATAAAGAGGGAGGGAGAGAGTGGGGGTTGAGAGGGAGTTTAGTTAAACTTGTGAGACAATCACAATCTTCAGTGGTCTCTCATACACCTAACACCCCTAACACACACCTTCTGAACTGCTCACCTGAGCAGAGGCAGGGCGAGAGCAAGAGCAAGAGGAAGAGGAGGAAGAGGAAGAGGAAGGGACAGGCCGTACCGTAGAGGTGAAAATCAGCTAAGAATGAGAGATCAATAGATACAACGAGAGAGCGAGCGAGAGAGCGAGAGAGAGAGAGAGAGAGGGGGGGGAGCGGAATCTTGAACTGAGGAATCTTGAAAAAGGCCAGTCTCAGGGTTCAGGAGTTTGAAGTTGGTAGAAGTAGGGGTTAGAGGTGTTGGTGTGTGTGTTGTTACCATCTGGGTCCTGAGCAGCATCTGGTCTCGGCTGGAACAAGAACTTCGACCTAGGAGCAAAGCCTGCTGGGATACCCTCTGTCTGACAGACGAGGTGCTCTGATAGGCTTGCACCAGAGTGGGTGTAGCCAGGGGGCGAGGGAAAGGGATCTGAGAGAGAGAGCGAGAGAGAGGTGTATTTTGGAGGTATTTTGAATACTGTACTCTAGGTTAAAGGAATGTAAACCAATTGATCCAGGAATGGATGTGGTTGTCTGTGTAGTCAATTGTGTGTGTATGTGTGTCTACTTGTGCCTGTATGTGTGGCTGGTTACATCGTGTGCGGCTTTTGTTTTATGGTCAGTTACCTGTCTGCTGGCCGGGGTATGGAAAGGCGTGATTGGTGGAGAGGTGGGCGTGGAGACTGGCCTTGCATTACCATTGGTCAAGAAGGAGGAAGTCCCGGGAGCAGAAGACATGTTGCCGTGGGTTACAGAGGAGGGGGGCAGAGAAGTGATGGCCGATACAGTGGGGGAGGGAGTGAGTAGAGGGGGAGTAAAGGGGAAAGGAGCAGGTTTGTGAATGACTTTAGTGGGGGAGGAGGGAGAGGGGGCATGCTTGGGTGTAGGTAGAGAGGGTGTGAGTGTGGGGGGAGTAGGGTTGGGGATGAGTATTGTAGGGGTGACGGGGTTGGGAGTGAGTGAGGGGGAAGTAGGTGTAGATGTTGGGGTGGGGGTGGGGGTGAGTACCATAGGGGTGAGGGTAGTGTGGGTTTTACGGGTGAGAGTAGGGGGAGGTGAGGGGTCGGGGTTCAGTTTATGGGGATTGGGGGTGGGTGTAGATGAGGAAGAGGGTGTGCATGTAGAGCTGAGGGTGAGCGTACTAGTAGAGGGAGTGGGGGTGAGTTTAGGAGGGTGGGAGGGATTACGTTTAGGGGGAGTAGGGGTGAGTGTTGTAGGGGTGTGAGCAGCTGAAGACCTATTGGGGGACAGGGGGCTGGGGCTCCTGGTGGGTCCCTCTCTGGTCTCCGTTCTCTCTCCCTCTGTCTCTGCTCTGCTCTCTGTGCATGTCTCCAAGGCCGGGTCTGTCTCCATCCCTCTAGGATTCCGCACGCTGCAGGAGGACACACACACAGCATCAGACCTCTGTCTCTGTTTTACATTGTAGTTAATGATTTCAGCTGCGGCTACAGAAACCCCCCCACCTTTGGTCAAATCAGGAATGTCACTCCACCTTCCGAAGACACTTGAAACCCCACCTCTTTAAGGAATACCTGGGATAGGATAAAGTAATCATTCTACCCCCCCTTACCACACCCCCACAACAACAACAAAAAAACTGGCTATAAGGTGAATGCACCAATTTGTAAGTCGCTCTGGATAAGAGCGTCTGCTAAATGGCGTAAATGTAATGTAAATGTAATGTAATGAATGTTTCCCAAATCTTCCCACAAAACCGTTTAGACCTATGCACTTCAACTTTGTAACAAAGTAATGGTAAACAATTTGACCTACTTTTATAGGCCCACTCAGCATATTACTTAATTTATAATGGAAATATACGGGGATAATCATTGCCTCAGCAGGTGCCACCCACATGTGCCAGATGCAACATCTGGGTCTAGACTCAGTGCCTCTGGGGCTGCGCTGGTGACTAGTGTCTTGCCTTTAATTATCATGTTTATGATGACGATGCTTAGGCTACTTTGTCAACAAATATCCTGCCAAGAAAATCCCAACCTATTAAAACATGTGGCTGTCATGGAATGTTCTATCAAAACCACCAAGAAAGAGTAGCCTACATAAGTAGGCCTACCCCAAACCAGTTGTGACGCATGCAGCCGAGCCTATACTCTCTATCCATAAGCAAAGAGGAAACGCACGTTTGTTTATCTATAGGCTACTCCTTCTGTCAATGTCAGTGAAGGAAGGCTGAACTGCGTTTCTGGACATTACAAATGACAGTCAGTAGGCTAAAAGGGGCGTTCGTTGAGACACATTGCACGCTCCACTTCCTGGATTTGAGAGAACACAGAATGTGTATTCAACAGCAGCACGTCACAACATCAGCCCCGATAAAATTATATTTATGACTTTGCATCGCTTGTGATAAACCTTCCACAAAATGAAAGTGGCAGGTAAACACAATCCTAGTCAGACGCGGATGTTTCAACAACAAGTGTGAAATATATGCTACGAATATTTCAGAGTAGCTAAATGTGAGTTTATGGTTAATATAATCACCCCAATGATTCGTAAATTGTCCCATCTGTGCTCCCCTTACCACCCCCACCCACACCGCCATACCTGCCGGGGGTCTGTGTGGAGGCAGACCGCTCAGGGAGGCCAGAGAGTCGGGTGCGATGGGCCAGTCAGTCCGCCAGATGGGAGGAATGGAGAGAGAGTACAGTAGCGTAGAGCTGTGACGCTCACAGAGCACGTAGAGCAGAAAGAAAGGCGAGACAGCACCACGCACAGTGCAGGAGGACCGCAAACAAATTAACTGTGTGTGTGCAGTGGCATCTTGCCCATAGAGGCCCCAACCTGGACTCAAACCAGAGACCCTCTGAACACATCGACAACAGTCACCCATGAAGCATCGCAGAACAAGGGAAACAACTACTTCCATGTCTCAGAGCGAGTGATCACCGATTGAAACGCTACTAGCGCGCACCGCTAACTAGCTAGCCAGCCATTTCAGACCAGTTACACTCACCCTCCTTTGACCTCCTCCTTCTCCGCAGTAACCCCAGCATCTGGGCAGAGCCCAACTGACTGATCTGGGTCATCAGCATCAATGTAACAGTATTACTTCTGTCCCTCTCCTTGCCCCAACCTAAGCTCGAACCAGGGACCCTCAGCCCACATCAACAACTGCCTTTCCACAAAGCATCGTTACCTATCGCTCCACAAAAGCCGCAGCCAAGGAGATGCCTACGACACTAGATACTCTAGTGCATGCAGTATTGTCAGTGGAGGAGGGAGAGTGTAGAGTGACATACACAGCATTTGATGGGCAGGAGGTATGTTTGTAAATGAATTTAATCAAGCTATGTAGCCTATTGATTCCTTCTTGATGAATAAATAATACGAAAACGTTTTGTTGTTTCTCTGTACAACTGGCAAGGTTGCTAGACTTTAGAAAAGCAAACATTTACTAAATAAACTGAAAAATATACAGTGCATTCGGAGTGTATTCAGACCCCTTGACTTTTTCAACATTTTGTTACGTTACAGCCTTATTCTAAATTGGATTAAGTTGTTTCTTTTTCTCATCAATCTACACACAATACCCTATAATGACAAAGCAAAAACAGTTTTTTTTGTGTGCAAATTTATTAAAAATCAAAAACGGAAATATCACATTTACGTAAGTATTCGGACCCTTTACTCAGTACTTTGTTAAAGCACCGTTGGCAGCGATTACAGCCTCAAGTCTTCTTGGGTGTGACACTACAAGGTTGGCACAACTGTATTTGGATTCCGCTGAAAAACATCCCCACAGCATGATGTTGCCACCACCATGCTTCACCGTAGGGATGGTGCCAGGTTTCCTCCAGACGTGACGCTTGGCATTCAGGCCAAAGAGTTCAATCTTGGTTTCATCAGACCAGAGAATCTTGTTTCTCATGGTCTGAGAGTCCTTCAGATGCCTTTTACTCCTGAGTGGCGCAGTGGTCTAAGGCACTGCATCGCAGTGCTAACTGTGCCACTAGAGATCCTGGTTCTAATCCAGGCTCTGTCGCAGCCGGCCGCGACCGGGAGACTCATGGGCGGCGCACAATTGGCCCAGCGTCATCCAGGGTAGGGGAGGGAATGGCCGGCAGGGATGTAGCTCAGTTGATAGAGCATGGCGTTTGCAACGCCAGGGTTGTGGGTTTGATTCCACGGGGGGCCAGTATAAAAATTTTTATGTATGTTTTCACTAACTGTAAGTCGCTCTGGATAAGAGCGTCTGCTAAATGACTAAAATGTAAATGTAGCAAACTCCAAGCGGGCTGTCATTTGCCTTTTACTGAGGAGTGGCTTCCATCTGGCCACTCTACCATAAATGCCTGATTGGTGGAGTGCTGCAGTGATGGTTGTCCTTCTGGAAGGTTCTCCCATCTCCACAGAGGAACTCTGGAGATTTTTCAGAGTGACCATCGGGTTCTTGGTCACCTCCCTGACCAAGGCCCTTCTCCCCCGATTGCTCAGTTTGGCCGTGTGACCAACTCTAGGAAGTGTCTTGGTGGTTCCAAACATCTTCCATTTAAGAATGATGGAGGCCACTGTGTTCTTGGGGACCTTCAATGCTGCAGAAATGTTTCGGTACCCTTCCCAAGATCTGTGCCTCAACACAATCTTGTCTCAGAGCACTACGGACAATTCCTTCAACCTCATGGCTTGGTTTTTGCTCTGACATGCACTGTCAATTGAATCAATTGAATTTACCACAGGTGGGCTCCAATCAAGTTGTAGAAATATCTCAAGGATGATCAATGGAAACAGGATGCACCTGAGCTCAATTTCGAGTATCACAGCAAAGGGTCTGAATACTTATGTAAATGAGATATTTCTGTATTTTATTTTGTATAAATTAGCAAACATTTCTAAAAACCTGTTTTCGCTTTGTCGTTATGGGGTATTGTGTGTAGATTGATGAGGGGGAAAAAATTATTTAATCCATTTTAGAAAAGGCTGTAATGTAACAAAATTTGGAAAAAGTCAAGGGTTCGGAATACTTTCCAAATGCACTGTACAAAACCTTGCTGAAAGCATACCCAACTGACAATAAATATAAACTTTTGTAACCAAGACTTAAAAATAACTGATGCTGACACAAGATGGAGGGAAGTTGGAGCTTTACTAACAAAATTACAGTTAACGAAAATGTATGCTTAATCCAGTATAAACAAATGTCTAGAATTGATTATACAAGAGACAAAATTCACAAATGTTACAGCACAAAGGCAGAGTCATGTATTATGTGTAAAACTAATAATGATTCAATAATCCATGCTTTCTGGGAATGCTATAAAGTCCAAAAATTATGGGCGGAGCTAGAAAGTTGGCAGTCAGAAGTATTACAATGTAAACTTATGGGCTGGACGATTCTCTTCTCATCACTCATCTTGAAAAAATGCATACTAAAAACTTGGAAATCAATCAATCCGCCATCCTTAACACAATGGAAAAATTTAATGATTTATTATAGAAATATTGAAATAGCATTGGCAACCGTGAAAAACAAATTGGTACAATTTAAGGCTAAGTGGCAAACAATAATGCAGGCAGTAGGGATGGAGGTGTGAGCATGCAGGTACTAGGGATGGAGGGGTGAACAAGCAGGTCTGGGCAGGGATGAGATGTAGTCATTGTTTGTGTGCTTCTGTAAGTTGTTGTTCATATGTATCTGGAGTGGAACAAAAACTAACAAAAATGACAAATGTAATATTAGAATTCTCTAACCCCCGCCAACCTCACGCACTTTGTGCCCCCTCTAAAATAATGGGTGCATGACGCCCCTGTTGTGTGTGTGTGTGTGTGTGTGTGTATGTGTGATGCATAAGTCATAGGCTACCCATTATTTAAAAGATCTCCTGTTATTTCTTATGAGTTTTTGGTGGCTACACATTTCTTCTTTTTCCTGAACAAAAGTGTCTTCTGTCTTAATCTCACTACCATAGCCGCGGGAAGTAGTTTGGGGGTGCTGCGATCCTTTTGCCAAGGGGGGATGCAGATTATTTTTTTGCCCACTCTAAAGACATCTATATTGGCCCGTTAATACAGGACTAGTAAAGGCCCAGTGCACTACTTTTGTGAAAACATTTAAACTAAATGTATTTGAGCGTTTAATAGCATTTGTAACTTGAGTCTGATAATTATCTGTACAAAATAGTTAATCTGATAATACTTGTGGAATATAAAAATACTTTGCAAATGCAACTTATTTCTATGTGGAAACTGAAATGGTCTATTCATTCCTTTTCCATTTTAGTAGACGCTCTTATCCAGAGTAATTTACAGTAGTGAGTGCATACATTTTCATACTTTTTCGTACTGGTCCCCTGTGGGAATCCAACCCACAACCCTAGCTATTGCAAACTCCATACTCCACCAACTGAGCCAAATCATCACAAACCATTTAATGTCTCGATGTACTCAATTACTGTATTGTGCATTGTTTTTCTTCATGGTGATGGAAAGTCTACAGGTACAAACCTAGATGACCTGCCTATGTACAATACAGTAATGTACATTTACATTGTGGTTTGCAAGGATAGTAAATTAATACTACACAAAAAGTGGTTGTTTTCCATGTTATATGATCAAGAAAAATATTTATTTTGATGTGGATGTTTTGTGTCTTTGCCCATAACTTTGCAACTTTTGATGTAAATGTTTGAGGACAGGGTTTTGTTCTTTCTGGATTCCATTAAAATGACAATCGCAGAGAAAGAGACAGGGCAACAACTCTTACAATTCCAACTATTGAATCCTGCAAGATACAGTTCTTAATTATACAACTACCTTTTTTGCCAAAGCAGAGATGCTGAAAAAAATTATGGGCCCATGCTACAGATGTCTATATTTAATACCAGTGAAGGCCCAGTGCACTACTTTCAATAAATACATTATTTTCCCCCAAAAAAATAATATACATTTTTTAATTCTGTTTTTTTTTAGCACCCCTACTTCCCGCGGCTTTGCTCACTACAAGGTCAAGCATCCTTTGGGGATTCTAACCAGTCAGTAATCGGATCACTGTAAAACCTATTGAACTTAATTTGCCCTGGCAGGCTGCGCGCTGCACGGGATTCCACGGTCAACAACCGGTCGCCAGCTGAAGGCAGACAAGCCAGACGTGAGTTCCACAGCATCCAGCACCTCATAGGCTAATAGCCTACTAATTTAAAGATTTGATAAGACAATAGTAGAACGATGACACAACCGATTCAACTATCATTGACGAGGTGAGGTGAGGTGCGGAATAAGGAATTTATTTGGAGCCCTTGACCTAGCCTATATTTTTGTTTTCTTGATAAAATGCCGACCACAAGGGTCATCAAGCAAAAGCCTGTTATTGAAACGAAAACAAGAGTCGTCGAAGAGAAAACAAAACCGGTTGAAACGAAACCAGCATCGATATCTCAACTCAAAGTCACAGCTCCTCGCAAACCGCGGGCGACGAGCTGTCCGCGATGTATCCATAGTAACCGATGCGAGACCACGAACACCCATCAGCAGGGCAAGTTGTGCGCCCCCAGGTGCGATAGGAGAGCGAGGTCAACCTCCACCGCTCCCAAATCAACACTCTCCTCTTCGAAATCAGCTGTGCTCTGTCAAAAACCAACAGCCACATCTCCAAAATCAACTGTAACTTCTTCAAAGTCTAAAGAAGCAGCTCAGGTGGCGCAGAAAGAAGAACGCACGTCGAGACCCAGGGCACACTATGCCATTCAGAGGTGAGAGGGACAGCAGAAGTACTTTTCCTCCTCAAGGCCCTATGGGTAGTCAACCCTGGTCCTGGAGAGTTGCTGGGTTTCAGTGCTTATAGGCTACTCCTGGCTCCAGCCCTGCTCTGACACACTGGATTCTCAGCTGGGACCTTTGATTAGCTGAATCAATTGTGTTACTCTAGAGCAATGTTGGAATGAAAGCCTGCACACCCAGTCGCTCTCCAGGAGAGTTGGCCACCCATGCCCTATTAGAGGACTTCTATAGCCTACCTCAATATACTCTAGCCCTATCTGTATAATTATATGCAGGTGTGTCGTGTGTTGTGTACAGGTGGCTGGAAATAGCTCGTCTTCAGCTCCAAGCCATCTGGAGCCCGTTGTATAATCCTAGCTACCACCCGCAGGCACGCAGGTGTTGTGTCAAGCTCTGTTCCCTCACCAGATCCTGTTGCCCCTTTATTACATGCTACAAACTGTCATTTAGACATTTGGCATTTGAATTTCAGAGTAGCATATCTGAAAGCCTGCCAAATTTGATGTAAGCTGCCAGACTGGCTTGTCCCCTTGGCATTACATTACATTTTATTTCATTAATTTCTGTTTCTCGGTTTCAGTCACAAAGCGTTCACGGTCATCCCCCCTAACCCCAAGAAAAGAATAGAGATCCAACAAAGTGAGTCCTTTGGCTTTAACTGTGTTTTGTAACACTGTGAGGAGTGTGCTCTTCATCACCATGATCATACTCATCCTCTAATTGGTTGATTGGGGGGGGGGGGTGTCTCTGTGATTTGTGTGCAGAGGCGGAGGCGGAGCTGGCTGCTCTGGAGGATCTGAGGCTGAGCAGAGCCATACCCTACGTCTCCATTGACCCCAGCAGTGTTGGTGAGACATAGCTACAGATTATACAACACATTATAACACCAGATAATGTGATTTAACCATTATACTTGGATGTACAGTTGTGGCTATACAAAACATCCCCAGAGATTTTTCAACTAACCTGGTATTGGCGATACTATCTTCGTCCTCGATTAGTGGAAAGAGGAGTCTCATAAAATGTCTGTGTCTAGTTGCAGGGGGTCCATTTGAATTTAGAAAATGGTCTGTTATTGAAAGAAATCAATGTTTTGCTCCATGAAGTAATCCAACAATGTGTACACCACCACTGGGGTGGCAGTTAGCCTAGCGGTTAAGAGTGTTGAGCTAGTAACACAAAGGTCGCTGTTTCAAATCCCCGAGCCGACTAGGGGGAAAATCTGTCCACGTGCCCTTGAGCATGATGCTTAATTCTAATTGCTCCTGTAAGTCACTCTGGACAACAGCATCTACTAAAATGTAAATGTATCTTTCAAATCTTCTCTCATTGATTGAGACAGGTGGGTCCACGATGACAGACACCTGTCTCGATCAATGAGAGAAGACTTGAAATAGAGAAGATGGCGGCGTACACATTGTTAGATTACTTCATGGAGCAAAAAATTGATTTATTTTAATAATGGAGCATTTTCTAAATTCAAACAGATCCCCTGCAACTGGACACAGACATTTTATGAGACTCCTGTTTCCAGTGGTGTAATGTACTTAAGTAAAAATACTTTAAAGTACTACTTAAGTAGTTTTTTGGGGGTATCTGCACTTTACTTTACTATTTATATTATTGACAACTTTTACTTTTACTTCACTACATTCCTGAATAAAATAATGTACTTTTAACTCCATACATTTTCATCTATTTCATCTATTTCATCTATCATTGGTCATCTATTACCTCTGATCTAGTGGACTCACTAAACACATGCTTCATTTGTAAATGATGTCTGAGTGTTGGAGACAGCCCTGGGTATCCGTAAATAAAAAAAAACAAGAAAATGGTGTCTTCTGGTTTGCTTAATATAAGGAATTTGAAATGATTTATACTTTTACTTTTGATACTTAAGTATATTTAAAACCAAATACTTTTAGTGTAGGATTTTACTGGGTGACTTTCACTTTTACTCTAGTCATTTTCTATGAAGGTATCTTTACTTTTACTCAAGTATGACAATTTGGTACTTTTTCCACCACTGCCTGTTTTCACGAATCAAGGTTGAAGATATTATTGCCAATACCAGGTTAGTTGAAACATCTCTGGTTACATTTTGTATAGCCACACCTGTAACTACCAGTATAATGGTCCAATTTGGGGGAGTTATCACATTATCTGGTGTTACAATCTGTAGCTAGGTGACACACACACACACACACACACACACACACACACACACACACACACACACACACACACACACACACACACACACACACACACACACACACACACACACACACAACAAAACATCTCCAAGCACATAGATGCGGTGATAAACAAGGTGAGTCATTGAAGAGTTAAATGTCTGGTTATTAATGAGTCTAATGGGGGTAGTTTGACATGCTCCAACATGCTTCACAGCAACTAGCATACTCTCCCTTGGTGGAGCACTGTCTGAAGACATTACTGTGTCTCTGTCAGTAGATGTATTTTCTGTAGTTCTGTTTATAGCCACAAGGGTGCACCATGGTACAACTATTTGTAATAGCTTAAATGAGACAGGTGGATTCGGTAAAATAGTGTGTGTGTGTGTGTGTGTGTGTGTGTGTGTGTGTGTGTGTGTGTGTGTGTGTGTGTGTGTGTGTGTGTGTGTGTGTGTGTGTGTGTGTGTGTATGTGTGTGCAGGTGGGTGTCTGAGTCTGGAGGAGGTGCGGCTAAAGCAGCAGCAGGAAATGCAGGCCAGGAGGAGGCAGAGACAGGTGAGACACACACACTGAGTGGGAGATATTGTCAGGCTATTGGATGTGATGATAATATAGTGGATCTGTTCATATATATTCTTTATATATTGTTTCAGATGAAGAAATATATGTTTGAGACATCACCAGTGGTGTTGGGATGAAGACTGAGCCACAGAGAGACAGAAAGCTTAAGTTATCATTAAAGTGCAGACGCATCATCATCATGTGAATGATGGTTGTTGCCTGTATGTCTAAGTCCAGCACTGGGATCACACATTGTCTAAGTCCAGCACTGGGATCACACATTGTCTGTCCAGCACTGGGATCACACATTGTCTAAGTCCAGCACTGGGATCACACATTGTCTAAGTCCAGCACTGGGATCACACATTGTCTAAGTCCAGCACTGGGATCATTGTCTACGATGTTTCAGTGTCACACTGCATTATTTTACATTTTGTATCAAATAGATATCATGTTAGTTTCATTTAGTAAAAAAAACCAATTGTTAAGTAGGTTACTAAAGTTTTACATCCATCCTTCTGTGTTTAGTGAGTATCACAATGAACTGTACAAATGGTTGTTGTTCTCATGTACTGCATGGCTACAGAACATTGTACTGCTTTTCTTTACCCCCATCATCATTCAGGCTTTCTATGTTTATAAAGTAACACATGTGAATAAAACCTTCCTCTGGAATGCTTCTGAGGTTTACTTTGAAATGTCTGTACACCCGCCAGTGGAGGACAGACTACAGCATACAATCACCCTGTCATTCTAATGACGACACAACTCAACCAAATAGAATCCCTCCTCTCCTCCAATAGTGAGGTGTCTTTGGTATACCATGTAACCTACAGAAGATTTGTGGTAGCGCTCGTGGCACACGGGACACAATACATGAGTGGGGCTTAATCATGGCGTGTGTCTGTTTGAGATTGTAATTCATTGGCGAAATTATGATTTATTTTTGTGAACTGTGTGTACAGGGCGTTAAAGGGACTATGGCCCTACTCATCACGTGGTGTTGTTTTCCTGGTCTCTCAAAGCTCCACCTCCTACTTGACTTCCCTGCCAGAAGTTTAGTGTGTTAACATCAATGGTTGACGTTCATCTCTCATGCGTTCTCTAAACTGCCTACTCTGAGAAACCAGACTGAACACACAGAAAACACTGAGAGGAGAGAAACTGCCTTTACAACTACCTAAATAAATACATACTAAAAACAGGGACCTCAAGCTGCTGCTTAATCACACTACGTTTTTAACAATCAGAATCAAAAGTGAAAGTTAACTTTTGTACAAGGTTCGGTCATTCCATAGGAGGGATTGTCACGAGGACAGAATGGCTTCCAGATTCTCTCTCCCAGAGGACGATCTATCCTGTGCTGTGTGCTGTGACATCTTCAAGGATCCGGTCATCCTGTCATGTAGTCACAGCTTCTGTAAAGCCTGTCTGCAGGAATACTGCAGGGGGAAGGCAGGAAAGGAATGTCCAGTTTGCAGGAGAAGATCTTCAAGGGCAGATCCTCCCTGTAACCTGGTCTTAAAGAACCTGTGTGAGGCATTCTTACAGGAGAGGAGTCGGAGAGATTCAGGGGAGTCTGAGGAGCGCTGCAATCTGCACAACGAGACACTCAAGCTCTTCTGTCTGGAGGATAAACAGCCCATCTGTGTGGTGTGCCAGGCCTCCAGAAAACACAAAAACCATGACTGCTGCCCCATAGACGAAGCTGCACAGGACCACAGGGTACAGTAGAACAAAAATAATAATAGGTACACACAGATTGGTTACATTGATAAGAAAAATATATTAATTTAAATGTAGATAGCTCTGCTGTGTAGGAAACTAAAAAGACAGCAATATTAAACAGCAGCCATTGTCTGCACATTAAGTGATAATTAAGAACAACAGTAGCACAGCATTCTAACCTGTATTCACGTCACATTTTAACATGGAAAAGGACGTTCCTATCAATTCCCCTTGATTTATACACTTTGACTCCTCAGTGAAAAAGCAAAGATACAATCTATTTATCTATTTCTCTCTCTCACACACTCTCTCTCACTCACTCACTCACTCAACATCTGCTTATTCCAGGAAGAACTCCAGACTGTCCTAAAGCCCTTACAGAAGAAGCTGAAGGTCTTTAATGAAGTTAAAGAAATCTGTGATGAAACAGCAAAGCATATTAAAGTAAGGATGTTGAATCAATAGCGTTGTGTAGAGTATGTATGATCCAGTGTTAATGTGGATAGTTTACTACCATTCCTCTCAGAGCCGGGCCCAGAGCACAGAGAGACTGATTAGAAAGGAGTTTGAGAAGCTCCACCAGTTTCTACGAGAGGAAGAGGAGGTGAGGATAGCTGTTCTGAGGGAGGAAGAGGAGCAGAAGAGTCAGATGATGAAGGAGAAGATTGAGGAGATGAGCAGAGAGATATCATCACTTTCAGACACAATCAGAACCCTAGTGGGGGAGCTGAGAGCTGAAGACATCTCATTCCTGCAGGTCAGGACTGCTCTCTCTAAGTTTACATTATTGGTATGTGTATTGGTTGACTGATAAATATTGATTGATTGTTTAATTTAATCTTGTCTTCTGTTTTTTCAGAACTATAAGTCCACAGTGGTAAGGTAAGTGATCTGCCTCCTGTCTCTCTCTTCTCTGTGATTCTGAACCCAACCCTACAGCAACAGCTGTACTGACTCCTGAATGTTCTTCCAGAACCCAGTGCACACTGCCGGATCCACACCTGGTCTCAGGTGCGCTGATAGACGTGGCCAAACACCTGGGAAACCTGCAGTTCAGAGTCTGGGAGAAGATGCAGGGGATTGTGACATACAGTGAGCATGACAGTTTTTCTAGATCACTGAACACTGATCACTAGCCCCGTGTAGCTCAGTTGGTAGAGCATGGCGCTTGCAACGCCAGGGTTGTGGGTTCGATTCCCACGGGGGGCCAGTATGAAAATGTATGTACTCACTAACTGTAAGTTGCTCTGGATAAGAGCGTCTGCTAAATGACTAAAATGTAATGAAACTAATACTATTACCTACTTAGCCAAAACAATAACCTTTTCTACACAACAGTTTGTCATCTCTCATTATCTTCACATTACATGCAAACGCTAAGCACCTTTTTGCAAAACAGTAAACACACACAGCTAGGAGATTAGAGAGCGCACATCATCAACAACAACAACAAACAACAATCATCAATCAATAAACAATAACAAAAATAATACCCTATATCTGTTCTCCCTCCTCAGATCCTGTGATTCTGGACCCCAACACTGCCAACCCAATTCTTATCCTGTCTGAGGATCTGACCAGTGCCATATACAATGAAGAGAGACAGCAGCTTCCTGACAACCCAGAGAGGTTTAATTTCTATAACATGGTCTTGGGCTCTGAGGGCTTTAACTCAGGTGCACACAGCTGGGACGTTGAGGTTGGGTTCAACATAGCCCTGGGTGTGATAGCAGAGTCTGTCCAGAGGAAGAAAAAAGTAGAAAGTGGATTCTGGTGTTTAAGCCTTTGGTGTGTAAGCCACTGTGATGCTTATGCTTATGATGTTGGTGGTGATATTAGATATAAAGTAGAGTCCCCACCAAGGCCAGACATCCAGCTCACATTGAGAAAGAAACCCCAGAGGATCAGAGTGCAGCTGGACTGGGACAGAGGAACGCTGTCATTCTCTGACCCTGATAATAACACATGTTTACACACTATTACACACACTTTCACTGAGAGAGTCTTTCCGTACCTTCTCAATGAATGTGCCCTCCAGCCTCTGAGGATATTACCAGGGAAGGCCTCTGTATAGGTGGAACATAACACTTAGAGCCTCTGTCTATAACGGTGGAACAGAACACTTAGAGCCTCTGTCTATAACGGTGGAACAGAACACTTAGAACCTCTGTCTATAACAGTGGAACAGAACACTTAGAACCTCTGTCTATAACGGTGGAACAGAACAATTAGAGCCTCTGTCTATAACGGTGGAACAGAACACTTAGAACCTCTGTCTATAATGGTGGAACAGAACACTTAGAACCTCTGTCTATAACGGTGGAACAGAACAATTAGAACCTCTGTCTATAACGGTGGAACAGAACACTTAGAGCCTCTGTCTATAACGGTGGAACAGAACACTTAGAACCTCTGTCTATAATGGTGGAACAGAACACTTAGAACCTCTGTCTATAACGGTGGAACAGAACAATTAGAACCTCTGTCTATAACGGTGGAACAGAACACTTAGAACCTCTGTCTATAACGGTGGAACAGAACACTTAGAACCTCTGTCTATAACGGTGGAACAGAACACTTAGAGCCTCTGTCTATAACGGTGGAACAGAACAATTAGAACCTCTGTCTATAACGGTGGAACAGAACAATTAGAGCCTCTGTCTATAACGGTGGAACAGAACACTTAGAGCCTCTGTCTATAACGGTGGAACAGAACACTTAGAACCTCTGTCTATAATGGTGGAACAGAACACTTAGAACCTCTGTCTATAACGGTGGAACAGAACACTTAGAACCTCTGTCTATAACGGTGGAACAGAACACTTAGAGATGATACTGGCGAAGGTTATTTGTGTTTCTTGTCTCAGTTATGAATTGCTCTAAGCAGAAGGAAGGCAAAGCCTGGGAAGCAATACATTGGATTTTAAGTAGACACATTCATTTTGTTATTTTTGAATGTAGCTGAAGCTATGGTTGTTTTTAAATCCATGAGCCACGAAAAATGTTCTTCAGTTTTCCCCCCTATAAATGACTATAATCTTCTTGAGAATGTTGTACTTTTTTAAAATTTTTACTTGCATTGTTTATTTTCTTTATAATATTGAATTTGATTGGCTGAAAATAATATATAGTTTTATTCTGTTGTAAAATGAATGTTAATAAAAACATATTTGTTGATTAATTACTCCCTTCATCTCTCTGAAATAACTAGGCCAGCTCTAAATAAATACTATATATGCTGTGACCAGTTTCTATCAAACATTGACCATTATATACTGTATATATACACTACCAGTCACTATCTTTTACATTGTAGAATAATAGTGAAGACATCAAAACTATGAAATAACACATATGGAATCAAGTAGTAACCAAAAAAGTGTTAAACAAATCAAAATATATTTTATATTTGAGATTCTTCAAATAGCCACCCTTTGCCTTGATGACAGCTTTGCACACTCTTAGCATTCTCTCAACAAGCTTCATGAGGTAGTCACCTGGAATGCATTTCAATTAACAGGTGTGCCTTCTTAAAAGTTAATTTGTGGAATTTCTTTCCTTCTTAATTCGTTTGAGCCAATAAGTTGTGTTGTGACAAGGTATACAGAAGATAGCCCTATTTGGTAAAAGACCAAGTCCATATTATGGCAAGAACAGCTTAAATAAGCAAAGAGTAACAACAGTCCATCATTACTTTAAGACATGAAGGTCAGTCAATATGGAACATTTCAAGAACTTTGAAAGTTTCTTCAAGTGCAGTCGCAAAAACCCCCAAGCACTATGATGAAACTGGCTCTCATAAGGACCCTCACAGGAATGGAAGACCCAGAGTTACCTCTGCTGCAGAGGAGAAGTTCATTAGAGTTACCAGCCTCAGAAATTGCAGCCCAAATAAATGCTTCACAGAGTTCAAGTAACAGACACATCTCAACATCAACTGTTCAGAGGAGAACGCGTGAATCAAGCCTTTATGGTCGAATTGCTGCAAAGAAACCACTACTAAAGGACACCAATAAGAAGAAGAGACTTGCTTGGGCCAAGAAACACGAGCAATGGACATTAGACCGGTGGAAATTTGTCAATTGGTCTGGAGTCCAAATTGGAGATTTTTGGTTCCAACCACCGTGTCATTGTGAGACGCGATGTGGGTGAACGGATGATCTCTGCATGTGTGGTTCCCACCGTAAAGCATGGAGGAGGAGGTGTTATGGTGTGGGAGTGCTTTGCTGGTGACACTGTCTGTGATTTATTTATTACAGCATTCTGCAGCGATACACCATCCCATCTGGTTTGGGCTTAGTGGGACTATAATTTGTTTTTCAACAGGACAATGACTCAATACACCTCCAGGCTGTGTAAGGGCTATTTTACCAAGAAGGAGAGTGATGGAGTGCTGCATCAGATGACCTGGCCTCCACAATCCCCTGACCTCAACCCTATTAAATGGTTTG
>NW_028162909.1:0-19798 GCF_964263955.1 Coregonus lavaretus | reverse complement strand
TATATATCTAAAAGGCTGTACAGTCGCCGTAGGAGTACATCTATATATATATATATATATATATATATATATATATATATATATATATATAAAAGGATGTACAGTCGCAGTAGAAGTACATCTATATATATATCTCTAAAAGGATGTACAGTCGCAGTAGGAGTACATCTATATATATATACAGTGGGGAAAAAAAGTATTTAGTCAGCCACCAATTGTGCAAGTTCTCCCACTTAAAAAGATGAGAGAGGCCTGTAATTTTCATCATAGGTACACGTCAACTATGACAGACAAAATGAGAAAATACATCCAGAAAATCACATTGTAGGATTTTTTATGAATTTATTTGCAAGTTATGGTGGAAAATAAGTATTTGGTCAATAACAAAAGTTTCTCAATACTTTGTTATATACCCTTTGTTGGCAATGACACAGGTCAAACGTTTTCTGTAAGTCTTCACAAGGTTTTCACACACTGTTGCTGGTATTTTGGCCCATTCCTCCATGCAGATCTCCTCTAGAGCAGTGATGTTTTGGGGCTGTCGCTGGGCAACACGGACTTTCAACTCCCTCCAAAGATTTTCTATGGGGTTGAGATCTGGAGACTGGCTAGGCCACTCCAGGACCTTGAAATGCTTCTTACGAAGCCACTCCTTCGTTGCCCGGGCGGTGTGTTTGGGATCATTGTCATGCTGAAAGACCCAGCCACGTTTCATCTTCAATGCCCTTGCTGATGGAAGGAGGTTTTCACTCAAAATCTCACGATACATGGCACCATTCATTCTTTCCTTTACACAGATCAGTCGTCCTGGTCCCTTTGCAGAAAAACAGCCCCAAAGCATGATGTTTCCACCCCCATGCTTCACTCTAGGTATGGTGTTCTTTGGATGCAATTCTTTGTCCTCCAAACACGACGAGTTGAGTTTTTACCAAAAAGTTATATTTTGGTTTCATCTGACCATATGACATTCTCCCAATCCTCTTCTGGATCATCCAAATGCACTCTAGCAAACTTCAGACGGGCCTGGACATGTACTGGCTTAAGCAGGGGGACACGTCTGGCACTGCAGGATTTGAGTCCCTGGCGGCGTAGTGTGTTACTGATGGTAGGCTTTGTTACTTTGGTCCCAGCTCTCTGCAGGTCATTCACTAGGTCCCCCCGTGTGGTTCTGGGATTTTTGCTCACCGTTCTTGTGATCATTTTGACCCCACGGGGTGAGATCTTGCGTGGAGCCCCAGATCGAGGGAGATTATCAGTGGTCTTGTATGTCTTCCATTTCCTAATAATTGCTCCCACAGTTGACTTCTTTAAACCAAGCTGCTTACCTATTGCAGATTCAGTCTTCCCAGCCTGGTGCAGGTCTACAATTTTGTTTCTGGTGTCCTTTGTCAGCTCTTTGGTCTTGGCCATAGTGGAGTTTGGAGTGTAACTGTTTGAGGTTGTGGACAGGTGTCTTTTATACTGATAACAAGTTCAAACAGGTGCCATTAATACAGGTAACGAGTGGAGGACAGAGGAGCCTCTTAAAGAAGAAGTTACAGGTCTGTGAGAGACAGAAATCTTGCTTGTTTGTAGGTGACCAAATATTTATTTTCCACCATAATTTGCAAATAAATTCATAAAAAATCCTACAATGTGATTTTCTGGATTTTCTTTTCTCAATTTGTCTGTCATAGTTGACGTGTACCTATGATGAAAATTATAGGCCTCTCTCATCTTTTTAAGTGGGAGAACTTGCACAATTGGTGGCTGACTAAATACTTTTTTCCCCCACTGTATATATATATATATATATCTAAAAGGCTGTACAGTCGCAGTAGGAGTACATCTATATATATATATATATATATATATATATATATATATATATATATATATATATATATATATATATATATATATATATATATAAAAGGATGTACAGTCGCAGTAGAAGTACATCTATATATATATATATCTAAAAGGCTGCACAGTCGCAGTAGGAGTACATCTATATATACATATATATATATATATATATATATATCTAAAAGGCTGTACAGTCGCAGTAGGAGTACATCTATATCCACAGCCTATGTTCTGAATGGGCTCGGATGTAAATTGAACAACACCACTTACCATATGTTTTATTTTTACCTGGACAAGAGGAATACCTATGTATAAATGCTGTTCATTAAATACAGCTCAGCGTTCAACACCATAGTCTCCTACAAGCTCATCACCAAGCTAAGCACCCTGGGACTAAACACCTCCCTCTGCAACTGGATCCTGGACTTCCTGATGGGCCGACCCTAGGTGGTGAGGGTAGGCAACAACACATCTGCTGACCCTCAACAAGGGGACCCCTCAGGGGTGCATGCTTAGTCCCCTCCTGTACTCCCTGTTCACCCATGACTACGTGGCCGCACACAACTCCAACACCATTATCAAGTTTGCTGACGACACGGCGGTGGTAGACAGATCACCGACAACAATGAGACAGTTATAGGGAGGAGGTCAGAGACCTGGCAGTGTGGTGCCAGAACAACAACCTTTCGGTCAACGTCAGCAAGATAAAGGAGCTGATCTACAGGACTACAGGAAACAGAGGGCCGAGCATGAACCACATCGACGGGGCTGTAGTGGAGCAAAATGAAGTAGTGGAGCAAAATGAATTTTCATGGTCCCACACACCCACACACTTGTGAAGAGGGCATGACAACGCCTCTTCCCCCTCAGGAGGCTGAAAAGATATGGCATGGGCCCTCAGATCTTCAAAAAGTTATACAGCTGCACCACTGAGAGCATCTTGACTGGCTGCATCACCGCTTGATATGGCAACTGCTTGGCCTCCAAACGCAAGGCACTACAGAGGGTAATGCGTACGGCCCAGTACATCACTGGGGACGAGCTCCCTGCCATCCAGGACCTCTATACCAGGCGGTGTCAGAAGAAGGCCCAACACTTTTAACAAGACTACAGCCACCCAAACCATAGACTGTTCTCTCTGCTACCGCACGGCAAGCGGTACCGGAGCACCAAGTCTGGAACCAACAGGACCCTGAACAGCTTCTACCCACAAGCCATAAGATTGTTAAACAAGACTGCTAAATAGCCAATCAAATAGTCTATGCTGCAGGACATGCCTGATCAGAGTGGAGGTGTGTTACAGGACATGCCTGATCAGAGTGGAAGCTATGCTGCAGGACATGCCTGATCAGAGTGGAGGCTATGCTGCAGGACATGCCTGATCAGAGTGGAGGCTATGCTGCAGGACATGCCTGATCAGAGTGGAGGCTATGCTGCAGGACATTCCTAATCAGAGTGGAGGCTATGCTGCAGGACATTCCTAATCAGAGTGGAGGCTATGCTGCAGGACATTCCTGATCAGAGTGGAGGTATGCTGCAGGACATTCCTGATCAGAGTGGAGGTATGCTGCAGGACATTCCTGATCAGAATGGAGGTATGCTGCAGGACATTCCTGATCGGAGCGGAGGCTATGCTGCAGGATATGCCTGATCAGAGTGGAGTTATGTTACAGGACATGCCTGATCACTGAGGAGGCTATGTTACAGGACATGCCTGATCACTGAGGAGGCTATGTTACAGGACATGCCTGAACAGAGTGGAGGCTATGTTACAGGACATGCCTGATCAGAGTGGAGGCTATGTTACAGGACATGCCTGATCAGAGTGGAGGCTATGTTACAGGACATGCCTGATCAGAGTGGAGGCTATGCTGCAGGACATGCCTGATCAGAGTGGAGGCTATGCTGCAGGACATGCCTGATCAGAGTGCAGACTATGCTGCAGAACAATCCTGATCAGAGTGGAGGTATGCTGCAGGACATTCCTGATAGAGTGGAGACATGCTGCAGGACATTCCTGATCAGAGTGGCGGTATGCTGCAGGACATTCCTGATCAGAGTGGAGGTATGATGCAGGACATTCCTGATAAGAGCAGAGGCTATGCTGCAGGACAACCTGATCAGAGTGGAGGCTATGTTGCAGGACATGCCTGATCAAAGTGGAGGTGTGCTGCAGACATTTCTGATCAGAGTGGAGGTATGCTGCAGGACATACCTGATCAGAGTGGAGGTATGCTGCAGGACATTCCTGATCAGAGTGGAGGTATGATGCAGGACATTCCTGATAAGAGCGGAGGCTATGCTGCAGGACAACCTGATCAGAGTGGAGGCTATGCTGCAGGACATTCCTGATCAGAGTGGAGGCTATGCTGCAGGACATTCCTGATCAAAGTGGAGGTGTGCTGCAGACATTTCTGATCAGAGTGGAGGTATGCTGCAGGACATACCTGATCAGAGTGGAGGTATGCTGCAGGACATTCCTGATCAGAGTGGAGGTATGATGCAGGACATTCCTGATAAGAGCGGAGGCTATGCTGCAGGACAACCTGATCAGAGTGGAGGCTATGCTGCAGGACATGCCTGATCAGAGTGGAGGCTATGCTGCAGGACATGCCTGATCAGAGTGGAGGCTATGCTGCAGGACATTCCTGATCAAAGTGGAGGTATGCTGCAGACATGTCTGATCAGAGTGGAGGTATGCTGCAGGACATGCCTGATCAGAGTGGAGGTATGTTGCAGGACATGCCTGATCAGAGTGGAGGCTATGCTGCAGGACATACCTGATCAGAATGGAGGTATGCTGGACGACATTTCTGATCAGAGTGGAGGATATGTTAAAGGACATTCCTGATCAGAGTGGAGGCTATGTTACAGGACATGCCTGATCAGAGTGGAGGTATGTTACAGGACATTCCTGATCAGAGTGGAGGTATGCTGCAGGACATGCCTGATCAGAGTGGAGCTATGTTACAGGACATGCCTGATCAGAGTGGAGGCTATGCTGCAGGACATGCCTAATCAGAATGGAGGCTATGTTACAGGACATGCCTGATCAGAGTGGAGGCTATGTTACAGGACATGCCTGATCAGAGTGGAGGCTTTGATACAGGACATGCCTAATCAGAGTGGAGGCTATGTTACAGGACATGCCTGATCAGAGTGGAGGTTATGCTGCAGGACATGCCTGATCAGAGTGGAGGCTATGCTGCTGGATTTTCCTAATCAGAGTGGAGGTATGCTGCAGGACATGCCTGATCAGAGTGGATGTATGCTGCAGGACAGGCCTGATCAGAGTGGAGGCTATGCTGCAGGACATACCTGATCAGAGTGGAGGTATGCTGGATGACATTTCTGATCAGAGTGGAGGCTATGTTACAGGACATTCCTGATCAGAGTGGAGGCTAAGCTGCAGGACATGCCTGGTCAGAGTGGAGGCTATGTTACAGGACATGCCTGATCAGAGTGGAGGTATGTTACAGGACATTCCTGATCAGAGTGGAGGTATGCTGCAGGTCAGGACATGCCTGATCAGAGTGGAGGTATGTTACAGGACATGCCTGATCAAAGTGGAGGCTATGCTGCAGGACATTCCTAATCAGAGTGGAGGCTATGCTGCAGGACATGCCTGATCAGAGTGGAGGTATGCTGCAGGACATGCCTGATCAGAGTGGAGGCTATGCTGCAGGACATACCTGATCAGAATGGAGGTATGCTGGACGACATTTCTGATCAGAGTGGAGGCTATGTTAAATGACATTCCTGATCAGAGTGGAGGCTATGTTACAGGACATGCCTGATCAGAGTGGAGGTATGTTACAGGACATTCCTGATCATAGTGGAGGTATGCTGCAGGACATGCCTGATCAGAGTGGAGGTATTTTACAGGACATGCCTGGTCAGAGTGGAGGCTATGTTACAGGACTTGCCTGATCAGAGTGGAGGCTATGCTGCAGGACATTCCTGATCAGAGTGGAGGTATGCTGCAGGACATGCCTGATCAGAGTGGAGGTATGCTGCAGGACATTCCTGATCAGAGTGAATACAGCAGAGACGCTTAACTGTCACAGCTTCATCTTATCATGACCGACGGTGATATCTTGATATGACATCTAATCTGACATGACTTATCATGATCTCATCACGACTGAAAACATCTCTCTCTAATGTCTTGGCTATAAATGTTAATAAATACATAATGTCAACATTATATGTCTATGTTGAGAGTGACATTTACTGTTTTATATGTTAAGCAATTAAGTGGATGTATGTACTGTTTGAGTGCATGTGTTCGTGCGGTGTATTGTGTAGGTGTGTGACTTTAAAAATATCCCATCCCTAAAATATGTTTACTAAGCCTGGTGGTGTGATGTATTTGGCTGCTTGTAGGAGTTAGGAGAGCCTCTGCCTCCGGCTTGGTTGGATTCTGCAGATAAGCCCCAGTGCAGGACCAGCCAATAGAAATGAGAGAGAGAGGAGAGGGGGGCGGGGTCGAGTAGGCGAGGGAGGCAGACTCAGTAAATGAGAGAGACAGAGAGCGAGAGAGAGAGAGAGAGAGAGAGAGAGAGAGAGAGAGAGAGAGAGAGAGAGAGAGAGAGAGATAGAGCGAGAGAGAGAGAGAGAGAGAGAGAGAGAGAGAGAGAGAGAGAGAGAGAGAGAGAGCGAGAGAGAGGTGTGTGTTCAGAGCGCAGTATGCCCTTGCCTCCCTCCTCCCTCTCTATTATAGAACTGAAAGGAGACTGAATAGAGGAACAGTAGAGCTGGAAAACAAAGAAAGACTGAAAGAGTACGGCATAGAAAAGACAGGGAGAGAGAGAAAGGGGGTAAAAGAAAGGGACCGGTGTGAAGAGAGATAAAGAGAGACAGACAGAGCTCCGTGCAGCAGCACCCCTACCACCACCTCTATTCCTCAGCTACCTTTACCTCCTCCCTCCCTCCTCCTCCTTTCTTTACTCCATCTCCCCTGGTTCTCCGCTCCTCTTCTCTGTCTACTACTATTATTGCCAGCAGGACCATGGATACAGGAAGCCCCAGGAAGATCCAGTTCACCATGCCTCTCCTGGACTCACACCTGGACCCAGAGGCTGCAGAACAGGTGAGAGAGAGGGCTGGGGAGGGCGGGGGTTGGGGGGGCTGGGGAGGGGAGGGCAGGGAGGGATAGGAAAAGGGAGGGGGTGGGGGGGGCAGAGAGGGGATCGGAGTGCAGGGAGGGCTGGGGAGGGGAGGGCAGGGAGGGCTGGGGAGGGGAGGACAGGGCGGGGGGGCATGGGGCAGGGATGGCTGTGGTTATGGCACAGGACCTCACAGCGTCTCAATAGTGTCCGTTCTGAGACCTACAGGGACATTCAGTGTGTCGGATCAATTAGTTATAACACGGGACATTGTAGCCCCTACAGAGCAGAGTCTCCATTCAGGGCAAGGGACCTTTCGAAGGCTTTTATGGTGTTTCGGGATCAATTTGTTGCAGTACTTTTCCGCTATTGCAGTTGCAGACTCCATGGTATTAGGAATTATTGTGTTATAGTTATGTGTGAAAATATTTGTTGAATGTCCATTGGTTAACTGTCTCCCTGGACTTGGTTGTCATCAGCTATATCTCCTTGGACTACATGTTGTCATGGTTGTCATTAGATATATCTCCCTGGACTACATGTTGTCATGGTTGTCATAACCTATATCTCCCTGGACTACATGTTGTCATGGTTGTCATTAGATATATCTCCCTGGACTACATGTTGTCATGGTTGTCATTACCTATATCTCCCTGGACTACATGTTGTCATGGTTGTCATTAGATATATCTCCCTGGACTACATGTTGTCATGGTTGTCATTACCTTTATCACCTTGGACTACATGTTGTCATGGTTGTCATTAGCTATATCTCCCTGTCATGGTTGTCATGGTTGTCATCAGCTATATCCTACAGTAAAAGGGTTCCAAAAGGGTTCTTTGGCGGTCCCCATGAATAACCCTTTTTGGTTCCAGGTAAAACCCTTTTTGGTTCCAGGTAAAACCCTTTTTGGTTCCAGGTAGAACCCTTTTTGGTTCCAGGTAAAACCCTTTTTGGTTCCAGGTAGAACCCTTTTTGGTTCCAGGTAAAACCCTTTTTGGTTCCAGGTAGAACCCTTTTTGGTTCCAGGTAGAACCCTTTTTGGTTCCAGGTAGAACCCTTTTTGGTTCCAGGTAGAACCCTTTTTGGTTCCAGGTAAAACCCTTTTTGGTTCCAGGTAGAACCCTTTTTGGTTCCAGGTAGAACCCTTTTTGGTTCCAGGTAAAACCCTTTTTGGTTCCAGGTAGAACCATGTTGGGTTCCATGTAGAACCCTCTGTGGAAAGGGTTCTACATGGAACCCAATAATGCTTCTACTTGGAACCAAAAGGGTTCTACCTGGAACCAACAAGGGTTCTTCAAGGGTTCTCTTACGGGGAGAGCCGAATAACCATTTTAGGTTCTAGATAGCACTTTATTTTTTCCTAAGGGTGTACCCCTCGGCCAAATCATCCGCCAACACAATCTCCAATTCCACTGTTAAGCTAATAACACACAAATGTTCCCTCCAAACCCACCTCTGACCTCTCCCCGTCATCACTCATCAACTGTCTAAAATAAATAAAATCATGGATGAGCTCAAACTTTCTAAAGCTCAATGGCGATAAGACAGAGGCCATGTTGGTGGCCCCCAGATCTCTCCTGAAGGAGGAGGAGTTTGATCTCCTGCCTCTCAGGTGAAGAATCTGGGGGTCATCGTCGATTCCACACTCTCCTTTGTTGCCCAGATTAAAATCACTAAGTCTGCCTTTTTCCATCTCAAGAACATCACCAGACTCTGCCCCACCTTTACAGACTCATCTGCCGAAACCCTTATATGGGACATGCCTTCATTACCTCACGCCTGGACTACTGCAATGCTCTCCTGTATGGACTCCCTGCCAGCTCCCTCAACAAACTTAAAAACTCCGCTGTGAGACTCCTCACCTGTACCCAACCGTGAGAACACATCTCACCCAGGGGGTCTATCTCTAACAGTCTATCTCTAACAGTCTATCTCTAACAGTCTATCTCTAACAGTCTATCTCTAACAGTCTATCTCTAACAGTCTATAACAGTCTATTTCTAACAGTCTTTCTCTAACAGTCTATAACAGTCTATCTCTAACAGTCTATAACAGTCTATCTCTAACAGTCTATCTCTAACAGTCTATAACAGTCTATCTCTAACAGTCTATCTCTAACAGTCTATCTCTAACAGTCTATCTCTAACAGTCTATCTCTAACAGTCTATAACAGTCTATCTGTAACAGTCTATAACAGTCTAGCTCTAACAGTCTAGCTCTAACAGTCTATCTCTAACAGTCTATCTCTAACAGTCTATAACAGTCTATTTCTAACAGTCTTTCTCTAACAGTCTATAACAGTCTATCTCTAACAGTCTATAACAGTCTATCTCTAACAGTCTATCTCTAACAGTCTATAACAGTCTATCTCTAACAGTCTATAACAGTCTATCTCTAACAGTCTATCTCTAACAGTCTATATCTAACAGTCTATCTCTAACAGTCTTTCTCTTACAGTCTATAACAGTCTATCTCTAACAGTCTATCTCTAACAGTCTTTCTCTAACAGTCTATAACAGTCTATCTCTAACAGTCTATAACAGTCTATCTCTAACAGTCTATCTCTAACAGTCTTTCTCTAACAGTCTATAACAGTCTATCTCTAACAGTCTATAACAGTCTATCTCTAACAGTCTATCTCTAACAGTCTATCTCTAACAGTCTATCTCTAACAGTCTATCTCTAACAGTCTATAACAGTCTATCTCTAACAGTCTTTCTCTAACAGTCTATAACAGTCTATCTCTAACAGTCTTTCTCTAACAGTCTATAACAGTCTATCTCTAACAGTCTATAACAGTCTATCTCTAACAGTCTATCTCTAACAGTCTATAACAGTCTATCTCTAACAGTCTAGCTCTAACAGTCTATCTCTAACAGTCTATAACAGTATATCTCTAACAGTCTATCTCTAACAGTCTATAACAGTCTATTTCTAACAGTCTTTCTCTAACAGTCTATAACAGTCTATCTCTAACAGTCTATAACAGTCTAGCTCTAACAGTCTATCTCTAACAGTCTATCTCTAACAGTCTATCTCTAACAGTCTTTCTCTAACAGTCTATAACAGTCTATCTCTAACAGTCTATAACAGTCTATCTCTAACAGTCTATCTCTAACAGTCTATCTCTAACAGTCTATCTCTAACAGTCTATCTCTAACAGTCTATAACAGTATATCTCTAACAGTCTATCTCTAACAGTCTAACAGTCTAACCCTTTTTTTTTGTTCTAGCTATTGTGTTGCAGAGCTCGTTAAAGTTGACTATGAATTTTAACTGCCTTTATGAGCTTGTCGTTGCTGTTGCTTTTCTTGTTGTTGTTGTTGCTGCTGTTGTTGTTGTTGTTGTTGTTGTTGTTGCTGTTATTTTCCCCACATGTATTATTGATCTTGCTATTTTTGGGGTGCCAGACAGACAGCCCTACATTGACCCAGGCTGTAAGTCGAAGGGAGAAGGAGGAATGGTGATGGTATTGTGAGGAGCAACAATAATGAACCATTTATACCTTTCAGGCAACAAACTAAGCATCCAAACAATCGAATCTAATTATTTTGGCCTTGTCACAGCGTAGTAATAGAAAATAACAGAATATAATAGAAAATAATAGAATGTAATAGAAAATAATAGAATGTAATGGATGTCACGCCCTGACTCTGGGGACTCTTATTTGTTGAGTCAGGGTGTGATTTTCTATGTGGTGCAGATCTATGTTTATAGTCTAGTATTTATAGATCTATGTTGGCCGGTGTGGTTCCCAATCAGAGGCAGCTGTCGCTCGTTGTCTCTGATTGGGGACCATACTTAGGCAGCCTATTGGCACTAGTGGGTTGTGGGATCTTGTTCCGTGTGAGGTTTGTTGTGTGTTACCTTTGGACGTCACGTTTCGTTGGTTTATTGTTTTGTCGTTGTTTATTCTTTAAAATAAACATGTATGCATATCACGCTGCGCCTTGGTCTGACCCGTCTATGAACGAACGTGACAATAGAATATAAAATAATATAATGTAATATAATATAATAACTAGATATCCATTAGGGACAGGGAAGTTCCTACTGTATATTGGGGCTTTGGGTGCATCACTGTCTGGAGAGGTTGTACTGTAGTGAAGGAGACATCCCATTTCTTCCATGTGATGAATATAACATGAATAAGACTGAGAGAGAGAGAGTGTATTCATTATGAATGAGAGAGAATGAGAGAGACGGATAACGGGAATTGAGTCAGAGCTACTCGACTTCATGCTTTCACAGAGACTCAGCTGGCGCCACAGGGACTTCACAGGGTGACAGGTGTTACACAATAGCAGTAGTGTTAGGGTAGATTAGTAGTACTGTCATGAAACGTTACCACAGAGCTTAGCACAGAGCTTAGCACAGAGCCTAGCACAGAGCCTAGCACAGAGCCTAGCACAGAGCTTACCACAGAGCTTAGCACAGAGCTTAGCACAGAGCCTAGCACAGAGCTTAGCACAGAGCTTAGCACAGAGCCTAGCACAGAGCTTAGCACAGAGCTTAGCACAGAGCCTAGCACAGAGCTTAGCACAGAGCCTAGCACAGAGCTTAGCACAGAGCTTAGCACAGAGCTTAGCACAGAGCCTAACACAGAGCTTAGCACAGAGCTTAGCACAGAGCTTAGCACAGAGCCTAGCACAGAGCCTAACACAGAGCTTAGCACAGAGCCTAACACAAAGCTTAGCACAGAGCCAAGCACAGAGCCTAGCACAGAGCCTAACACAAAGCTTAGCACAGAGCCTAGCACAGAGCCAAGCACAAAGCCAAGCACAGAGCCTAGCACAGAGCCAAGCACAGAGCCAAGCACAGAGCCAAGCACAGAGCCAAGCACAGAGCCAAGCACAGAGCCTAGCAGGGCCTGACTGACGTGCTGCGGTGCTGCTGACGTGGTGTGGGCGTCACAGTGTTTCAGTATGGGGCTGACCAAAGAGGCTAGCTGATGTGTTACAATGTTTCAGTGTTTGGGTATTTCAGTGTTTCAGTGTTTGGGTATTTCAGTGTTTCAGTGTTTGGGTATTTCAGTGTTTCAGTGTTTGGGTATTTCAGTGTTTCAGTGTTTGGGTGTTTCAGTGTTTCAGTGTTTGGGTATTTCAGTGTTTCAGTGTTTGGGTATTTCAGTATTTCAGTGTTTGGGTGTTTAAGTATTTCATAATTTTAGTGTTTCAGTGTTTGGGTGTAAGCCAGGCATCACATGCTAATAAGGCATTTTTTTTTTCTTAATCATATCACAATCATCTTTTACCAGTTGAATGTAGATACAACTAAAATACTTTTTTGTATTACAATTTTTCGGAAATATTTAATTAAAATATGCAAAGAGGTGACATTAAATATGTGTACATTTGCATATCATGCAAAATATTCTTGCTGGACACTGGATGAAGTCAGCCAAAATGTTTTTGTTTCATTTTGTTAAGACATTCCAGGACCAGACTTGCCTAGAGCAGATTGTGGATAAATACTTTTTTTTATCTTTCTATCTGTAAAATACTTAAGACATGCATTTTTGGCAAATGTATTCAAATTAAATGTTATCTAGAATATAAAATTGACAGCATATCAACAATTCCCTATGGGAAAGTCTGGAGAATATATCTAAGGATAACCACAGAACATTTGGTGAATGCAGATGCTTCTGAAGCTGACAAAAACGTGTTGGCGTGTGAGAAGTCTGATTTTCTGGAAATGACAAGTACACTGAATTAAGACTACCGAACACCAAAAGGCTATTTAGAAACAATCACCATCTCTTCAAAGTAAGTCACTAAATGTAGTCCAGTTTGTAACATTCTCCATGAAATGGGCTTTGAAATTCTGTATAATGCAATGTAGTGAGCTTTGAAATTATTTATATATGACTATTTTAAAGTGGTTAAAATTCATTTAAAAAATATATGACGGTAATATGATAAACTAAAGAAACTATACATTTTCATTGTTTTTGATATTTTTATGTGTACTTTTTGAAAATACTAATAATAAGGGATCAAATTACCAACAAATCTCAGAATTGATAGGTAGATGCAAAAATGTCATTTCAGCCAGTGGTGCCTGGCCTGAAGTATTTCTGCATTTCAGTGTGGGGTGTCTCAGTGTGGGGCAGCAGCGGAATTACAGTGTTTCAGTGTCAGTTTCTGTGTTTCAGTGTTAGTGGTTTGTGGTTCAACGTTTCAGTGTTTAAGTGTTTCAGAGTTTCAGAGTTCTAGTGTTTTAGTGTTTCGGTGTAGGACAGCCATGGTATCACGGTCTTTCAATGTGGATCTGACTGCATCACAGGATTTCCTCCACGCCTCAGTGAGCCCTGTTGTACCTTGACACATCACAGTGTGTTACTGTGGGTCAGGCTCTGGAGAGAAGCAGCATTTACTGTCCATCAAACTGTCTTTCTGGGGGGTGGAGTCCTGGGGGTTGGAGTCCTGGGGGTTGGAGTCCTGGGGGTTGGAGTCCTGGGGGATGGAGTCCTGGGGGTTGGAGTCCTGGGGGATGGAGTCCTGGGGGATGGAGTCCTGGGGGTTGGAGTCCTGTGGGTTGGAGTCCTGGGGGTTGGAGTCCTGGGGGATGGAGTCCTGGGGGTTGGAGTCCTGGGGGATGGAGTCCTGGGGGTTGGAGTCCTGTGGGTTGGAGTCCTGGGGGTCGGAGTCCTGGGGGTTGGAGTCCTTGGGGTTGGAGTCCTGTGGGTTGGAGTCTTGGGGGATGGATCTTGGGGGATGGAGTCTTGGGGGATGGATCCTGGGGGATGGAGTCCTGGGGGATGGAGTCCTGGGGGTTGGAGTCTTGGGGGATGGATCCTGGGGGATGGAGTCCTGGGGGTTGGAGTCCTGGGGGTTGGAGTCTTGGGGGAAGGAGTCCCGGGGGTTGGAGTCCTGGGGGATGGAGTCCTGGGGGTTGGAGTCCTGGGGGTTGGAGTCCTGGGGGTTGGAGTCTTGGGGGATGGAGTTAAAATGATGAATTGCGGCATTTCAAGGTAGTGTAACTCCATTATGAACTTTGGTAGGCTTGAGTAAACGTCGTCCTCATTATTCTGTATTTTATAAGCTGATGTCTAGACATATCTTTGTCCTTAGCTGGGAGCATTACTGTTAATTTCTAGTGCTTCTGTGAGGCAGTTTTGGAAATATCAGGCCAGCGATACTGGGTTGGCTATAACACCACTCGTCTGTCCTACATTTAAAAAGGTTCTGGAAGCAAATCTGTTTTAATAAGCTTGTATGGTTTCAGAGATTACTGTAACTGAAATACATGTACTGTAAGTCCATGCTCTAGACCTACTCTATTCTTAGCTACTGAAGTACTGAGAGAAGCCAGTATTGTACACAATAACCATATTTCTAATATGTACAGCAGATATCTATATCTCCTTTGACTGAAATTGCATTGCAACTGCACTTCCTGGTGCTCAGTAAAATATGGTTATTGTTAATACCAGGATACAGAAATATAGCCTGTGCTAATGTTATATCATCTAGTGTTATTTTGCTATGTATACAGATAGGAATGAAGATAAACAACAGTGGTGGTAGTGGTGTATCTGTGTGTAGACTAGCTGCAGACTGCTGACTAGTCTTGTCCTCTGACGAACCTCCCCTTTTGACTCACCTTGAGTTGAATTTGAGTTTGGACTGTGTCGTAGCGATCTTCGCTATATGAGCCACGTTGCAATTCCCACCCAAGTGGATTAACCCTATCGGTGCGATGCATAGTGGGTTTGCCTTTCACGCCAGCGACCCGTGTTTGCGTCCCTGCCCCGCCGTTCGCTATAGTGTCCATAACACCATGAGATTTAATTATAGGCTACTGTAAGTCTATTATACTGTAAGTCTGCTACTGAACCAGCTCTGTGCTACTGAACCAGCTCTGTGCTACTGAACCAGCTCTGTGCTACTAAACCAGCTCTGTGCTACTGAACCAGCTCTGTGATACTAAACCAGCTCTGTGATACTAAACCAGCTCTGTGATACTAAACCAGCTCTGTGATACTAAACCAGCTCTGTGCTACTGAACCAGCTCTGTGATACTAAACCAGCTCTGTGATACTAAACCAGCTCTGTGATACTGAACCAGCTCTGTGATACTGAACCAGCTCTGTGATACTAAACCAGCTCTGTGATACTAAACCAGCTCTGTGCTACTGAACCAGCTCTGTGCTACTGAACCAGCTCTGTGATACTAAACCAGCTCTGTGATACTAAACCAGCTCTGTGATACTAAACCAGCTCTGTGATACTAAACCAGCTCTGTGCTACTGAACCAGCTCTGTGATACTAAACCAGCTCTGTGATACTAAACCAGCTCTGTGATACTAAACCAGCTCTGTGATACTAAACCAGATCTGTGATACTGTTCTGTTGTACACCCCTGATCCTGAGCTTCATATAAAAGAAGGATTAGGATTTATGTAGAAAAAAAAGAGACGTAGGCAGGAGAGAGACTCAGGCTGAGTCCCAAAAACCTCCCTGTTCCCTTTAAACTGCATGTGTCCTGGTCAAAAGTAGTACCCCTTTATAGAGAATAGGGTGCCATTTGGGATGCAACTCAGACTCAACGTTGGCCCTCAAAAGACCATGAATAATTCAGATCATTCATAGTTGAACAGGAGCGCTGTTGTAAAGGACAGGTCTATGAATAGATCTATGTGATGGATGTAGAAAGATGTTAGTACAGTCCCTGTTTCATACAGTATGGAGCAACAGATGAAACAACACAAGGCATGCTGTAGATGGATGGTATTTTGTTATATGGAGCAATTCAGACCAGACTATACACCTAATGTATGAATCAAAGAGAAGACTACTGACTGACGTGAATTGGTCATCACAGAAGTGAAGGGGTGTATTACATTCATTCTATGGTTCATCAGAACAACTGAAGAACTGTATTTTCCTTCCGCATTGGAATCCTTCACAAAAAAGTAACAGTAACAGAATCTATGGCTCTCCGTGCCCTTCTCTCTGTTAGACAGGGCTCCTTTGTTCTCGCTGTGGGAGGTGTGCTGAATGTGAAGGGGAGGGAGTTGATAGGGGAGTGGGATGGAAAGAGTCTCTGCATGGGGCAGTGATGTGTGTGTGTGTGTGTGTGTGTGTGTGTGTGTGTGTGTGTGTGTGTGTGTGTGTGTGTGTGTGTGTGTGTGTGTGTGTGTGTGTGTGTGTGTGTGTGTGTGTGTGTGTGTGTGTGCGTGCGTGCGTGCGTGCGTGCGTGTGTGTGTGTGTGTGTGTGTGTGTGCAAGCGTGTGTGTGTCATCAAGGAGATAACATTGACTAGTGAACAGTGTGTCATCAAGGAGATAACATTGACTAGTGAACAGTGTGTCGTCAAGGAGATAACATTGACTAGTGAACAGTGTGTCATCAAGGAGTTAACATTGACTAGTGTACAGTGTGTCATCAAGGAGATACCATTGACTAGTGAACAGTGTGTCGTCAAGGAGATAACATTGACTAGTGAACAGTGTGTCGTCAAGGAGATAACATTGACTAGTGAACAGTGTGTCATCAAGGAGATACCATTGACTAGTGAGCCCCTATTGAAAAAACCTGTATCAAGTGGTATTCACTGGGAAGGCAGAGCGAGACTTAGAATCAAATCAAATCAAAGTTTATTTGTCACATACATGTGTTTAGCAGATGTTATTGCGGGTGTAGCGAAATGCTTGTGCTTCTAGTTCCGACAATGCAGTAATATCTAACAAGTAATATCTAACAATTTCACAACATATACCTAAAACACACAAAACTAGTAAGGAATGGGATTTAATAATATATACATATATGGACAAGCAATGACAGAGCGGCATGGACTAAGATACAGAAGAATATTATAGAATAGAATGCAGTATATACATATGAGCTGAGTATTGCAAGATATGTAAACATTATTAAAGTGACTAGTGTTCCATTTCTGAAAGTGGCCAGTGATTTCAATAGGCAGCAGCAGCCTCTAATGTGCTAGTGATGGCTATTTAACAGTCTGATGGCCTTGAGATAGAAGCTGTTTTTCATTCTCTCGGTCCCAGCTTTGATGCACCTGTACTGACCTCGCCTTCTGGATGATAGCGGGGTGAACAGGCAGTAGCTCGGGTGGTTGATGTCCTCGATGATCTTTTTGGCCTTCCTGTGACATGGGGTGCTGTAGGTGTCCTGGAGGGAGGGTAGTTTGCCCCCCGGTGATGCGTTCGGCAGACCGCACCACCCTCTGGAGAGCCCTGAAACAGGTGTAAACTTTATATCTATATTTATATCTGGCCTCTAAAATAACCCTCATTTTGCTGTTCTATTTCACTCCAGAAAACAGCAGTGTATTCATCAATAACACTGTGGGCTACAGGCTGGGAACACAAAGCAGACTAGACTGTTTTTTAATGGCAGATTGCAGCTTCTAGAGACGACAGTAGGATTGGACTTCACATGACGCTCAGCTTTAGTCAGCTAGCTGGGCCAGCTAGGCTACAGCTCAGAACTGCTGCCGTGTGTGTGTGTGTGTGTGTGTGTGTGTGTGTGTGTGTGTGTGTGTGTGTGTGTGTGTGTGTGTGTGTGTGTGTGTGTGTGTCCTGTCAGTGTACTTTGTGTGTCCAATATCCATACAAATCCCCGCAGTACTGTTGCTGGAGTCTATTTAAAAAGCCCACAAACATAAATTCTAACTCACAGGGAAAAAAAATACCACCACAAAATAATCGTATTGTGTTTTCTTGGTTTCTTACTTTACTTTTTCTGGGTTTGTTACTGAATACTAATGAAATTCTCTTCCTGTCCAGATCAGAAGACGTCGGCCCACTCCTGCTACTCTGGTAGCATCCAGTGACCAGTCTTCTCCAGGTAATTAAACCAGTCTTCTCCAGGTGATTAAACCAGTCTTCTCCAGGTGATTAAACCAGTCTTCTCCAGGTAATTAAACCAGTCTTCTCCAGGTAATTAAATAGGCTCTTACTTTATTATTACTTTATACATTTCTGTGTGAAACTAAAATGTTCTTCTGCCAATCTCAACACCCCTCCTTCCAGCTATTGTTTCGCCTCTCTAAACTTTAGGTTATCTGCCCACTTACACAATTATCTCATTGATAATTCATTATAATGCAGTTGTATTATACATTCCCTGCCCTCCTACCTCACTCCCACTGAGTGACAAAAGATGTCCAGGTTGCCATGGTTAGATCTGCATCATACATGCATACAGTGAGGGAAAAAAGCATTTGATCCCCTGCTGATTTTGTACGTTTGCCCACTGACAAAGACATGATCAGTCTATAATTTTAATGGTAGGTTTATTTGAACAGTGAGAGACAGAATAACAACAAAAAAATCCAGAAAAACGCATGTCAAAAATGTTATAAATTGATTTGCATTTTAATGAGGGAAATAAGTATTTGACCCCCTCTCAATCAGAAAGATTTCTGGCTCCCAGGTGTCTATTATATAGGTAACGAGCTGAGATTAGGAGCACACTCTTAAAGGGAGTGCTCCGAATCTCAGCTTGTTACCTGTATAAAAGACACCTGTCCACAGAAGAAATCAATCAATCAGATTCCAAACTCTCCACCATGGCCAAGACCAAAGAGCTCTCCAAGGATGTCAGGGACAAGATTGTAGACCTACACAAGGCAGGAATGGGCTACAAATCCATCGCCAAGCAGCTTGGTGAGAAGGTGACAACAGTTGGTGCAATTATTCACAAATGGAAGAAACTGTCAATCTCCCTCGGCCTGGGGCTCCATGCAAGATCTCACCTCGTGGAGTTGCAATGATCATGAGAACGGTGAGGAATCAGCCCAGAACTACACGGGAGGATCTTGTCAATGATCTCAAGAAAGCTGGGACCATAGTCACCAAGAAAACAATTGGTAACACACTACGCAGTGAAGGACTGAAATCCTGCAGCGCCCGCAAGGTCCCCCTGCTCAAGAAAGCACATATACATGCCCGTCTGAAGTTTGCCATTGAACATCTGAATGATTCAGAGGAGAACTGGGTGAAAGTGTTGTGGTCAGATGAGACCAAAATGGAGCTCTTTGGCATCAACTCAACTCGCCGTGTTTGGGGGAGGAGGAATGCTGCCTATGACCCCAAGAACACCATCCCCACCGTCAAACATGGAGGTGGAAACATTATGCTATGGGGGTGTTTTTCTGCTAAGGGGACAGGACAACTTCACCGCATCAAATGGACGATGGACGGGGCCATGTACCGTCAAATCTTGGGTGAGAACCTCCTTCCCTCAGCCAGGGCATTGAAAATGGGTCGTGGATGGGTATTCCAGCATGACAATGACTCAAAACACACGGCCAAGGCCACAAAGGAGTGGCTCAAGAAGAAGAACATTAAGGTCCTGGATTGGCCTAGCCAGTCTCCAGACCTTAATCCCATAGAAAATCTGTGTAGGGAGCTGAAGGTTCGAGTTGCCAAACGTCAGCCTGGAAACCTTAATGACTTGGAGAAGATCTGCAAAGAGGAGTGGGACAAAATCCCTCCTGAGATGTGTGCAAACCTCGTGGCCAAGTACAAGAAACGTCTGACCTCTGTGATTGCCAGCAAGGGTTTTGCCACCAAGTACTAAGTCATGTTTTGCAGAGGGGTAAAATACTTATTTCCCTCATTAAAATGCAAATCAATTTATAACATTTTTGACATGCATTTTTCTGGATTCGTTTGTTGTTATTCTGTCTCTCACTGTTCAAATAAACCTACCATTAAAAATATAGACTGATCATGTCTTTGTCAGTGGGCAAACGTACAAAATCAGCAGGGGATCAAATACTTTTTTCCCTCACTGTATGTACTCCATGTCATTTCCATATTAATAATAAACTGAAGCTTCCTGTTTCTATCTAGTGA